>NC_048233.1:32409936-32581627 GCF_002007445.2 Ailuropoda melanoleuca
AGCTCAACTCAGGGGACCGGCTGAAAAAGGTGTCCCCTACTCCTCCGCCATCTTAACCTCCCCCCCTATCAAAGGCTTTTTCTGTACCTATTGAGATGATCAGATACTTAACTTCCATTTTATAAATATACATCACATTGTTTGATTTGTGGATATTGAACTATCTTTGCATTCCTAGAATAAACCCCATTTTATCATGGTGTGTGATTCTTTTAATTTATTGTTGTATTCAGTTTGCTAATATTTTGTTGAGGACTTTTTGCATCTATTTTCATCAGAAATAATTTTTTTTTGTTTTTTGTTTGTTTTTGTTTTTTTGGTTTTGTTGTCATTGTTGTTGTTGATGTCCTTGTTTGGTTTTTGGTATCAGTGTAATGCTGGCTGTGTAAAATGAGTTTCAAAGTGCTTGCTGGGGGCGCCTGTGTGGCACAGCGGTTAAGCGTCTGCCTTCCGCTCAGGGCGTGATCCCGGCGTTATGGGATCGAGCCCCACATCAGGCTCTTACAGCGGTTAAGCGCTTCTTCCTCTCCCACTCCCCCTGCTTGTGTTTCCTCTCTCACTGGCTGTCTCTATCTCTGTGGAATAAATAAATAAAATCTTTAAAAAAAAAAAAGAAAGTGCGTGCTTCTTGGTCTTCTGTTTTTGGAAGAGTTTGAGAAGGATTGGTATTCTTATCTGAATGTTTGGTAGAATTCACTAGTGAAACTGTATGGTCCTGGGCTTTTGTTTGTTGGCAGGCTTTTGATTACTGATTCAGTCTCCTTACTAGTAATTAGGCTTGTTCAGTTATTCCTTTTCTTCATGATGCAGTCTTGGAAGCTTGTCTGTTTTTAGGAATTTATTCATTTCTTTTAGGTTATCCAATTTGCCAATTTGCATATAATTGTTTATAGTAGTCTCATAATCTTTTGTATATCTTTTGTGTCTTTTGTAATGTCTCCTCTTTCATTTTTGATTTTATTTATTTGAGTCATCCCTCTTTTTTTTTCTTTGTGAGTCTAGCTAAAGGTTTGTCAATTTTATCTTTTCAAAAAACCAGCTCTTGGTTTCATTGATCTTTTCTATTGTCTTTTTGGTTTCTATTTCATCTATTTCTGCTCTGATCTTTGTTATTTCCTTCCTTCTGCTAACTTCAGGATTTGTTTGTTCCTCTTTTTCTAGTTCTTTGAGATGTAAAGTTAAGTTGTTATTTGAGATTTTCCTTGTTTCTTGAAGTAGACATTTATCCTTTGAACTTCCCTCTTAGAACTGCTTTTGCTGTATTTCATAAGTTTTGTTATGTTGTATTTACTTTTTCATTTATCTCAATGTATTTTTTGATTTCTCCATTGACCCACTGATTGTTCAGTAGCAACCTACTTAATCTCTACATATTTTTGAATTTTCCAGCTTTTTTCTTATAATTGATTTCTAGTTTCATACAATTTTGGTTAGAATGATGCTTGATGAATTCAATCTTATTAATTTTTTTAAGACTGATTTTGTGACCTAATATATGATCTATGCTGGAGAATGTTTCATGTGCATTTGAGAAGAATTTGTATCCTGTTGCCTTTGGATGGAATGTTCTTTATGTATCTAGTAAGTCTGTCTTATCTAATATGTCATTTTAGGCCAATGTTTTCTTATTGATTTGCTGTCTGAATGTTGTATCCATTGTTGTTAGTGGGGTATTACAATCCCCCATTATTATTGTAAGGCTATCTATTTCTCTTTTTAGGTCTGTTACTATTTGTTTTACATACTTAATATTTAGATGCTCTTTTGTTGGGTGCATAAATATTTATAAATGTTATATGTTCTGTTTGGATTAACCCCTTTATCATTATGTAAACCTTTCTTATCTCAGTCTTTGTTTTAGAGTCCATTTTGTCTGAGTATAGCTACATCAGCTTTTTAGTTTGGGTTTGGTTTGGTTTCCATTCGCAAGGAATATCTTTTCTATTCCTTCACTTTCAGTCTGTGTACGTCCTTACATCTGAAGTGACTCTCTTGTAGGCAGCATATAGATAGGACTTTTTTGTTTTGTTCTGTTTTGTTTGTTGTTTGTTTGTTGTAAGCCATTCAGCCACTCTTTGTCTTTTGATTGGAGAATTTATTTACATTTAAAGTAATTACATATAGGTATATATTGCCATTTTGTTCATTGTTTTCTGGCTGTTTTTGTAGTTCCTCTGTTCCTTTCTTGCTTTTTCTTCTGTGGTTTGATGACTTTCTTTAGTGGTACGCTTACTATCTTTTGTGTATCTTCTATAGGCTTTTGCTTTGTTGTTACCATGAAGCTTATGTTTAACAACTTAAAATTTTAACAGTCTATTTCAAGTTGATAATAGCTTAAGTTTAAATGGATTATAAAGCCTTACATTTTAATCCCCCCTAAAAACTCCTTTAGTTTTTGCTTACCTGGAAAACTAATTTTTCCTTCAATTCCGAACAGTAATTTTGCTGGGTAGAGTATTCTTAGTTGGAAGGTTTTTTTCTCTTAGCACTTTAAATATATTGTTCCACTGCCCTCTGGCCTGCAATGTTTTTGTTGAAAACTCTGCTCACTTTATGGGGCTTTCTTTTATATGTAACAAATTTTTTCCCACTACTTTTAAGATTCCCTCTTTATCTTTTTTTTTTTTTTTTTTTAATAGGCTCCATGCCCAGTGTGGAACCCCACACAGGGTTTGAACTCACAACCCTGAGATCAAGACCTGAGCTGGGATTGAGAGTCAGACACTTAAGTGACTGAGCCACACAAGTGTCCCAAGATTCTCTCTTTATCTTTAACTTTTTTTTTTTTAAGATTTTATTTATTTATGTGACAGAGAGAGAGACAGCCAGTAAGAGAGGGAACACAAGCAGGGGGTGTGGGAGAGGAAGAAGCAGGCTCCCAGTAGGGAGCCCGATGTGGGATGTGGGGCTCGATCCCAGGACTCCGGGATCAAGCCCTGAGCCAAAGGCAGACACTTAACGACTGACCCACCCAGGCATCCCATCTTTAACTTTTGACACTGTGGTTATAATATGTCTTGGTGTAGGTCTCTTTTGGTCTCTCTGGACTTCCTGGGTCTGGAAGTCTCTTTCTTTCTCTGGGTTAGGGATGTTTCCAGCCATTATTTCTTCAAATAAATTTTCTGCCCCTTTCTCTCTCTCTTCTCCTTCTGGGACCCCTATAATATGAATGTTGGTTCACTTGATACTGTCCTATAAGCCTGGAAAGCTATCTTCACTTTTTTTTTTTCCTATATTTTTTCTTTTTGCTGCTCTGATTGGGTGAGATCCACGGCGTCTTCACTGATCCTTTCTTCTTTTTCATCTAGTCTATTATGGAACACCTCTGATGATTTTTCAGTTCAGTTAATGTATTCTTCTATTGTGTGACTTCTGTTTGTTTGTTTGTTTTTTGTTTTTTTTTTTACATTGTCTTTCTCTTTGTTAAAGTTTTCCTTGTGTTCATTGATTCTTTTCCCAAGTTTGGTGAACATCTTTATGACCATTACTTTGAACTCTTTATTAGGTAAATTATCTAATTATCTCTGTTTCATTAAAGCTCCCCCCCCCGAGATTTTATCTTATTCCTTATTTGGAACATATTTCTCTGTTTCATTTTCCTTGTTTCTGTATGTTGGTTTATATGTGTTAATTGAAACAACTACCTCTCCCTGTCTTGAAGAGTTGTCTTTGTGTTGGAGATGAAACTTAATGTTCAACCTTGCCCTAGCTCTTGGTTGTCTCTTGAATCTTTGTGATGGTCCAAGTAGACTGTTTTAATGGCTCTCAGTAGATGAGTGTGTGCCAAGACCCATCAGTGTCCCAAAGGGAAGGATCTCAACACCTGGATGAGGCTGATTGGAAGCCAAGCCCACAGGCAGCAGCTTTTTAAGGATGTAAATATATATAGTCCTGTGGCACCACAAGTGTAAATCTTGCTGGCCACTGGAACGGGAGCTCTAGAGGTGTTCTCTGCTGGCAGTTGCAAAAATCAGGGCTCCAGATGAGTGTGTAAATTACTTTCTGGGACATACTGATGAGTATAGTGAGGCAAATGGAGAGTGAAATTATGGCATCCCCTGGCCTACAGTCTCTGAGAGCACCTCTGTAACCTCTAGATGTATGCCAAATCTAAGCCTGTTCCCAAGGCCAAAGCTCCAGGACAAGAAAGTCTTTTTCAGAAAGACTCTGGGTATGTTTCAGTCAGCTGTTTGTGCAGTGCCCTGGGAGTGGGAGTGGTAATCTGCCAAGAACTGCCCCTCCGATTGTTATAGTTCCAAGGAACCCATGAACGTAAGCAGCTCTGGCCTCCAGAGCCAGGCACTCAGGAGGTGGCAGCCACAGAAACCAAGCCATGAAACATAAAAACCAGGGTACCAGGTGTATGTGGAAGCTTTTCTTCAGGAATGTGGCAGAGGGGCGTGCAAAGCTGGCATCCTCTGAAAGAAGAAGAAGAAAAAAAGAGAGAATAAAGAAGGAAAAAAAAGAAATAAGAAAAAAGAGAGAAATATGGTGCCTGCCAGCTTCAGCAAGGTAGAGGGCCAGGGAGGAAGATGATACCTGCCTGTTAGAGCATAAAAATGTCCCTCCCTCCCCCAGATGGGGAAAAATGTGCTGCCTGCTGGCTTCAGTGAGGCAGAGGGGGAGCAGGAAGATGGGACCCATCAGCCTTTAACCCAGGAAGTATCCCAGCCCACCCCCACCCTCAGACCAACACATTAAAATTAACAAAGAAGTCTCTTTCACGTGAAGCCTGGGCACTTTCCCAAGGGTGCTTCTACGCAGGGTCCTGGAGTGTGTGAGTCTGGGCATGACCACTTTCAGATTCATTTCTCAGTTTGCCGTAGCTTTGCAGGTCTCCTGGGCGCAAGCCCCATTGGTCTTCAAAGCCAGGTGTTTGGGGGCTTTGTCTCTCAGGTGCCAGTCTTAAACACTGGGGTATCTGGTGTAGGGTACAGACTCCTCCTCAGGGAGAAGCTTTGGGTTTTGAGTTCCCTCCTGATTCTAGGTCAGTGCACTGGGATGAGAGGTAGGGATTATGGTGAGATCCTTTTTCAGCATTTCCTGTCTGCTTCCATGCCCTTTTCCTCTCCTTAACCCAATGTAATGGGGTCATTGCCAGTTTTAGTTTTTTTCAGAGGAAATTATTTCATATATATCTGTAGTTTCGGTGTGTCCATGGGAGGAGGTGAGTTTAGGATCTTTCTACATTGCCATCCTGAACCAGAACTTCCCTATAACATTATTGAGATTTATTTTAAAATGAGATTTTAAGTAAAATTTTGAGGTGGGCGATATGTCACTGTCTTTTGCCCTCCTTCACCCTCAATCATCCTGGTCATCTGCACCTTCTCTCTCATGGTCTCATTCCTTTGCAGCATTTGCCTTTTGGAAAGAAGGTCTTTAAATTTGCTTTTACCAACAGATACTTGAATGATAAAAGGTTTCCCCACTCAGGGCGGGGTATCTGAAGGTAATGTTACCTGGAGGTAATGCCTTAAGGAAATTCAAGCATTTGTCATTTTCATCTTGAGCACAGTAGCTTCTTGAGAGAACTTGCCCTTCACCCAGTCTCTACCATTTGCAGCTCAGCTTTCCTGCTACTGTCAGGACTGTCATTATTTTGCTCCTTTGTTTAAGGTCCTTCTTTAGCCTTCCGTTGGCAATAGGATACAATCCAAATTTGTTAGGCAAAAATGGACCTTCAAAACCTTTTCTTTTAGGTTTTGTTTTTGTTTTCGCTTAGTCACATGAAACTCCCCCCCCCTTCTTATTCCTTCTTTTCCTTTAACCTGGTGTTCTCACCCCTCGCCCACATCTCTTCTATAGCTGGCACGTTCTGATATCCTCAGAAATCCTCCACTTCCTAAAGCCCTTCACAGTCCGTCCATCTGTGAATTTATCTCTGTGGCCAGTACATTTCTATACCTCTCACTTTCATAACATTTTTCATATGTTCTGCTATGTATTTATTCTCTTGTGTTCTTCTCCTCTCACAAATGTATGGGTTTCTTAAAAAGGTGGTTTTGGATTTTCTTGAACTTAATACCACCAGCACCCTTCCTGCTGTCAGCATTGCGCCTGGCAAACTACAGTCATTCTGTGAATTTTCTTTGAATCATGGAATGAACAAATGGATAGACCTTAAGCTCAAAATTTCAGGCATTCTAGTCTAGATGCAAGGGTTTTCTAGGTGCCAGGAGGGCCGTCCCCAAAGGCTATCCCTGTTACAGCCTGTTCCTTCTCTTTGCGTATTTATCGCAAGGTCAATCAGAAGTTGAAAGACTTAACTGCTTCTTAAGTTTCAAAATCTCTAAGAACTAGTGATAATGGACTGAAACAATTGTATTTCTCTAGGCTCTTTCTTCTTCTATCCTGTAAATAAGAAAGAACCCAAGTCTACAACACAGTGTTTCAAATTCGATATATATAAGTGCTTGAATTGAATCTGAAGATGTGTGTTTGCCTTCACCCTAACACAGATTTTTCATTATTGAACTTGAAGAACCCAGTAAAGCTGACTGTATTCACATGCCTGCCTGCAAAGCAGATTTGCAGAAAATGGCACTAGAGTGAACATGGAATTGAACAAAAACATGATTAACCACAGAGGAACTGAAAGATGAAAGATGTTTTCAATGTTTCCGAGCCTTGTAAATGTTTGGTGAAAAGATAGAAGCTTCCTAGAGCACTGGAGAGTGGCTGGGGAGACTCTGAAGTTTTCATGGTGAGAGCTGCTTGGAATAATTAACAGTAGCCCCAGCTGTGAGGCATTCTGTGGAAGCTTAAGGAACAACTCACTAAGCTTATGCTTGGAACTTTTTGAGGCAAATTTTAAAAGGTTGTGCTTTCATAGAATACATGCTGTTATATTCCTGGTAGATTCTGTTTTTTTGCAGACATGAAACATACATATACATCTACATTGTGATAGTTCACTGTGTATAGAAATGCAACTGATATTTGTATATTGATTTGGCATGGTGGAAATTGGGAGAGGTTCATGAAAGGATATAAACCTTCATCTATAAGATGATTAAGGTATGAGGATATAATCTAAAACATGGTAACTATAGTTGATAACATTATGTTTGATAATTGAAATTTTTTGAGAGTAGAACTTAAGCGTTCTCACTAAAATAACAAATAAGATGGAACAAGGGCCTTCCATATTTAGGAAGAATGTTTTGAACCAAGTGACAAGGCAGTACTGACTGTGTCTTGCTTGGCAGCCATTTTTGCTGATTAATATAATGAAAAATAATAGCCAGTATATATCAGTAAAATCACACACTCTTACAGGTATTAACTCATCTCATCCCCACAAAACTCTCTGAAGTTGGTATTATAGCTACTAGTAGTATCCCCGTTTTACTGATTAGACAACTGAGGCACAGGGCTATATAGTAATTTGCCAGTGACACAGAATAAGAGTTATTGGGTCTGTGCCCTCAACCATCTCCTGATACTACATATTGTTAAGAGTTACATGGATGATTCAAGGTAGATAATATATATTAAGTTGAAGTCAGATTTTGATCATATTAATGGAAGGCATTGTATGTTTGGCTAAGGAGTTTCGTTTTTAGAGTGTAGGCACTGAGGAGTTAGTGGTCATATCTGAACAAGGGAATGACAGTAAAAATGATTAAAAAATTTAAAAAAAAGATTTCACTGGAATGTATAAATAAATTGAAAAGTGAAGGTACTGGGGATGAGGAGACTAGTGGGTGATAATGCAGTTGTCCATATAACAGGTAATGAGGGACTATAGCAAATAAAATAGAAAACGGCCAGAAGGTAGTGACAGCCTAGTTACTTTATTCATCATACTTCTTCTGACTGTTTCCCGTTGTCTTCACTTTCTTACAAAACGTTCATCTTAATTCAAGAGTGGGGCTCAGTGCTTATTCTTAAGTAAATTTTTATAGGAGAGTTACCGATAACAAGTGTCTAGTGTAATGAATGATCAGAGTGAAGCCATCCATGTAGCCAGCATCCAGATCAAGAAACATATCATTATAAGCACCCCAGGAGTCTCCAATATTCCCCTCTTCCATCATTACTTTCCTCCAAGATTGCTTATTTTTGAATTTTGTACATATATGTAATCATGCCATAGGAGTTCTTTAGAGTATGACTTCTTTTATTTAACATTATGTTGGTATAATTCAGTGATATTGTTGCATTTAACTATAGTTTGTTCATTCTCATAGCTGTGTAACATTTCACTGTATGACTATACCACAATTTGGTTGTCACTTTTACTACCGATGGAACTGCTAATTCTGGGTTATTACAGTAATAGTCTGCACATTCTTGCGTGTATCTTTTGGTGAATGTATGCATGCTTTTCTGATATCCGCACACACCAGGAGTACACTGCAGAATCATAGGGTATGTATGTGCTCAACTTTAGTAATTACTGCCAAACAGATTTGTTAAAATGGTTGTAGCAATTTGCATGCTTACCAACAGTGTCATGGTTCCAATTAGTCCACATACTTGCAAAGACTTGCTAGTTTGTGGCTTTTTTTATTTTAAGTCGTCTAGTGAAGTGGTGTGCACAATTCCTTGACGTCTAATCAAGTTAAACAAGTTTATCTGTTTACTGTCCATTTCAGTATCCTTTTCTGTTCACCCCACAGTGAATGCAACAATCCTACCTTTCTCTGTACCTTCAACACCCAGCACACTGCCTGACACAGGGAGTGGGTACTCAGTTGTTTGATGAATGAATTGATACATACAAGACTATAAGGATAAAGCAAATTTAGCATCATGTTAAAACCCTATGCTTGACATAGATGAAGTGTGCAATAAATATGTACTAAGTGAATGTAAATAGCTTTCCTAAGTTTCCTTTAAACATATAGCTTTCACAAAGCAGTTATACTCTTCCTGTCTTACCCAGTTTTCTCTCGAGGAAAAAGTGATTTTGTGTTTCTTTTGACATTATCACCCTTGATCATATCGGCATGCTCAATTTTTAATGTTACTCTTTTTATAAGGCTAGTCTTAACCTGTATATATCCCTTCACAGTTCTTTGTTATAGTGTCATAGAGATTAATATGATCCCTAAATAAATACTCATGGCCTGGATACACTGTGTTACAAAGACTTGACCTTACTGAATGTGTGGGTGTTATTTTTTCAGAGGTATAATTCTTTCCAACAGATAAGAATGATCAAAAAAAAAAAAAGTCTGTTTTTCTTCTTACCTGAACTTTCGTTTAGAAATTTCTTTTTATAACCCAGAACTTTATAATGCATTATCTCCTCTTAGAGAGAAATAATTTTTCTTTGGATCCAAATTAGAGCTCTAGTAATGTCAGATCCTGCTGATTCAGAATTAGGTCATTGAGGCATACTAAGGCAGCCCTAAGGTAAAAGTAGATTTCTAGGCATACACGTGATAAAATAGAATCTTAGAGCCAAAAGAATTGGTTGGCTGAAAATTTTATGCAAGGAAACAATTGAAAAATGATTATCATATGAAAGTAAAAAGAAATGCTGAATACTCTAGCAATATTTCACATAATTAAATATTTTATAATGTGGAATCATGAGCTACCAAACAAATTATCTGACTGTAACTAATACATATGTGTCCAATACAGAGAGAATTCGTAAAATATATTTTAACACATATAGAAATTATGGACCAAATGGCTGTTTATATTCATCATAATAATGAGGACAATAGTGATTATAAAGGCTAATAATAGCTCTAATATTTATGGAGTCTCTACTGTGTGCTGAACATTCTGCTGAAAGTTATATATAATAAATATATTACTGCAATTAAAGGATGTCAGTGAATAACAACAACTTAAACTTGAAAAGGTTCAATTTCATCATAATCAACTTTATTCTGTCCTGTGAAAAAATATGGGTCAGTTTATTTGGAGGAATAGTAACTGTGAACTAACATATAGTGGAGGCCTGTGTAGTTCAGGGTTTTAACAACTCTTTAAACCCACAAGTAAAGTTCAAATTAATTATAGAATTAATCAAGTTTACTGCTTAACAAAAGAATGAAGGAAATACAGTGATCATTATGTCTTTTCTTGTAGTATTTAGAGTTTATAATAGCTTTCACCATTAAAAGATCCCAAAATGTGAAGGGGTACATGCACCCCAATGTTTATAGCAGCAATATCCACAATAGCCAAAATATGGAAAGAGCCCAGATGTCCATTGACAGATGAATGGATAAAGCTGTGGTATGTATATATGCATATATATGTATACATACACACAATAGAATATTACTCAGCCATCAAAAAAGAATGAAATCTTGCCATTTGCAACAACATGGATGGAACTAGAAGGTACTATGCTAAGGGAAATAAGTCAGAGAAAAACAAATACCATATGATTTCACTCATGTGGAATTTAAGAAACAAAGCAGATGAAAATAGGTGAAGGGAAGGAAAAATAAAATAGGATGAAAACAAAGAGGGAGACAAACCATAAGAGACTCTTAACTCTGGGAAACAAATAGGATTGCTGTAGGGGTGGGGGGGTGGAGGGATGGGGTAACTGGGTGACAGGCATTAAGGAAGGCACTTGATGGAATAAGCATTGGGTGTTACATGCAACTGATGAATCACTAAACTCTACCTCTGAAACTAATAATACACTATATGTTAATTAAATTGAATTTAAATTTTAAAAAAAAGATCCTGAAATGCATAGTGGATCAGGTTACAGGTAGTTGGATCCTTAGCTATGAATTTCCTGTCCTTTTCTGTTTTCAGCCTGACACACATTAACCTGGTGTCTACTTTCTCCTTTATTTTCAGGGTGTAACTTGCGAATCCTAGGATTCATAATGTCCTGAAAATGTCTAGCCTGCTAAAATAGAGGTCTTTAAGTGTAAGCTTTATGATAGAGACTTTACTATTGGTTCAAGGGAAATTTTTAAATCCCATTCCAGGAATAACTTGAAGAAGAGAATTTTCTGCTTTGAGGGTATGATTACCAAAATTTTAATATTCATGATATTTTCCATATATACCTTTTTCAGTAAAGAAATCATCCCAATTTTTATGTAGTCTTGACCACATTTTTTTCCTAAGAGATTTATACTATACATGTCCATAATATTTGTGTCATTTTAGGGATTTAGCTTTGAATTTTTGTCACTTACTTAACCAGGAGCAGTTGATGAAACTTGATCTCTTAGGAATATCACAACTTAATGTCCTTGCTTATCATCTTTACCATATTCAGATTAATTCTTGACATGTGGATGGCTATGTAATATAAAAAAACTAAAAAGGATAGATGAACTTTTCTAAAAATTTTATTTATTTATTTGAGAGAGAGAGGGCACAAGTGGGGTGAGGGTCAGAGGGAGAAGCAGGCTCCCTGCTGAGCAGGGAGCCCAATGTGGGGCTCGATCCTGGGACTCTGGGATCATGACCTGAGCTGAAGGCAGATACCCAATGACTGAGCCACCCAGGTGCTCTCAGATATTTTGTTTTGATAATAAAATTCTGAAGCTCAGATCTGTGGAAACATGCTCTGTAGTCCTTTTACCACCTTGAAAAGAATTTGACAGTAATATGCTTATTGTTTATTCTCTGGTGAAAAAGCCATATAGGAAAGAAAGCAAAGATGTTAATTTTTACAAATATTTTTTCTTGTTCTTTGTGGAGTTTTTTGTGTTTTTTTTTTTAAGAATATTGTTGCAGGGGTGGAAGATTTTTCCAAAAGGTTTATATGTACAAGATAATGAATTCTTCACCTTCATTTTTTCATGTTCTAGGCGTTGTTAGGAGTGTGCAGGTTAAGTTATAAGAAGCTAAGGAAGTGCATAAATCTTGTGAATTTCTGTAAGTATGTGTATTTTGTGCATGCATGCGTGTGTCTGTGCATTTCCTCTCTTTGCCGAGTCTGAGAGTAATGTGTCAGCACTTTGATATAAGGATCCTTTTTTATCCTTATTTTGGAAAGAGCTCCTGGGATACAAATGAGTGGCTGGAGTTCATGAACTGTGAGGAGTGGTTTATTTGGAGTGGAAATGTGCTGAAAAATAAAAATCAACATTTACTTTGTTAGGCTTCTAAAGGGTCATTTAGACACAGAGGAAGACATCTTAAAATTATACATCACCTTCTTTATCAACAAGCACAATATTACTAGCAAGTTCTCTATTGGAAGTATTTAGGAAACAATATGAGTATTAATTGCTTCACATTATTGGTATCTTTCAGAGGGAAAGTGTTCAAATATACTTGAAATCTTACAACATTCTTAAAAATGTAATGAAAGCTTTGTATTTCATATTTATTGCTCATTTTCAGCAACTGGTGGACATTTTTAAAATGTAAAAATGTAGGAAATGTCTTAAATTATTTGTACAATTGTTGACAGGAAAGCTATTGTGTAAAAATATGTCTTTTAAAATTCATTTTTTGGGGTGCCTGGGTGGCTCAGTCAGTTAAGTGTCTGCCTTCCCAGGGTCCTGGGATCCAGTCAGCATGGGGCTCCCTCCTCAGAGGGGAGCCTGCTTCTCCCTCTCCCGCTCCCCCTGCTTCTGCTCTTCTTCTCTCTCTCTCTCTGTCAAATAAATAAATAAGATCTTTTAAAAAATAAAATTCCTTTTTCTTTGGTGGGAGTATCCTTGGAAGTTCTGAAAGCCAAGTATAAAGGTGAACTTACACAGTGCTCAAAATGTAAGCTCTGGCTTACCTTGTTCTTTGTGTAGTTCCTAGTATTGATTGGTACATATGGATTTTGCTGAAGATTTAAGATCCCAGCACTGCTCAGATGATTTCTAAGACTTCTAGAGCTTTCTTCAAAAGAAACTAAAGTCTGAAAATAGTTAACTCATTTTCATTCCAAGATGTTAAAATCTATTTCTGATTATTTATAACTCTTCTTTCTGTATCAAGTATTATTCAAATATAATCTCTAAAACATCATTAGTTTTATAGACAATTTATGTTTATACATTGTATAGGAAGACAAATACAACAACAAATACAAATAATTCATAAATTGAAAAATAATCCAGTATTTTATTCCCTCAGCAAATACATATAATTGGAGATGTTATGTCATTGTCAGTAGTCCCAGCTGCCGGAGTTATCATACTAGGGTACTTTACAAATAGTCACTTTTTGTAAGAATTGTCAGTATTCCTATTGTCCCTGGAGAGGGGGGTGGTTCATAGAGTGTAGATTACTGGATTCCAGGTTAGGATGTAATTCTCAGAAGCCAACAGCTAGTGGGATTATTCTCAGAAGACTATTTCAGATTCTGTTGTTTTAGGAGAAAATCTGTAGAATATAAGGGAAGATGCTTATCTCCTTTGTTGTGGCCTATTTCTATTTCTTTCTTTTTCTTTTTTTTTTTTCAAAAGCCTTTTGGATAGCTCTGTTTTCTCTAGCCCTGCCTACATTGTTGCAGAACCTTTTCTCAGAGGAACTACTGTAAAACAATTAGCATGAGAAGTGCTAATCACTTAAACAGGAAGATATAATCTTAATCAGAAAACTATTATCCTGAAACTGCAACCCTAACAAAATTTAAGAGAGATGCAGGAAGAAGGCCACCTGTAGATACTTTCTGCCGATTGGATAATTGGGTGGTTCAGGCAACAGACACGCAGCCTGGATGTGGGAAGATGCAGTTGAATTCGATGAGCTGTCTGAAGATCGATTTAGGCGAGTAAAAGCCCCTATTTCAGCCAAAATCAAAATAAAAACATAGATTCAGGGATATGGTTTTTAACAAGATCAGAAACCCATAATGACGACATTAATTGTTCCTTCAGCTCTAGATCCTTTTTTGCCTCGGGACCTCTCTTTTTATCAGGTCCCTTTCCATCTGACTCCTAAAATAGGTAGATACGTCTTAAGTCTAATTTAAAGGAAGCTTGATTTGCATTTTTTCTATTTTCTTGCATATTACTGTACTCTAGACTAGACTAAACCTTTAACTGGGCACTGTGCCAGTCAGCCTAATGGTGAGAGAAGCCCAATCTGGTGTTAATTCAGTCTTGCTGCATATTAGTACACGTTCCAATATCTTTGTTGGCTATAACTAGATCATACAGTTGTTATGGGAACATAAACTCCCATATAGATTTTTAAACATTTGTTTTGCCCAGACTAAAATACTGTTATCATACAGACATTATGATATCGATGCATTATTTTTCTTCCCCCTGTTTTTAGTGGTTTTTTTTTTTTTTTTTTTTTTTTTGTGCATGTGAACTAGTAATTAGACAAGAAACTTCTTGTCTGGGTGGGTGGATTTTTTCCTAGTATTCTTATCTATTTTATGTCATTCTAAGGCTAGTGTCTTTAAATATGGATTGATTGGCATTCTCATGTTATTTTTGATGTGTTTTATATAACAATAATTGTCTGAAATCAAAGCAATACTTTCTGCAACAGTATACTTACTCTCTAAAACTCTTCTTAAAAAATAAAAAAAATATTCATTTTCTCATTTATTCAGTAAACATTTACCTAGCTTCTCCTATAAGCCAGCTACTATAGTAGGTGTTCCTTACACTACACCTAAGGAGCTGTAATTATGGTACAATGATAGCGACAGAAATTAAGCAGATAGAAAATTATAAATTGTAGCAAACATATGAATGAAAAGTTGTAGGTGTTGTTGGAGGAAATAATGGGGGTGAGATGAAGGTGGTTTTTATTTGGAAGATCAGGGAAGTAGTCTTTGAAGAGTGTTATTTATAGCATAACTTGAAATATGAATAGTCATTAGGCAGAGATTTGGGGACAGAGTTTTTTAAACAGATGGGTATGTGCAAGAGCTCTGAGGTGGAAAAGTGTATCATAGGAATTGAAGGAAAGCTGGATAGAAGAATGATCTCAGCGAGGATTGGGACATTTTGAAGGAGCTGATTCATGCCGTATCTCACAAGCAGGATGACCATACATCTGGGTTACCGTGGGAAGCCTTGTTGATCTGGCACTGTATAGTCAGCCTACTTATAAATTACGTTTTTGGTATGGGTTTTGGCTTTTTTTTTTTTTTATCCTAAGCAAACTGGAACCTGTTGAAGTATTTAAGTAGTGAAGTGACAGGATCAAAATAGCATTTGAAGAAAATTTTTCTGGCTGTGAAGTTGTGGGGTAGAGTTGAGGAATCAAGATGGAGACAGGAGACCTGGTAGTCAGCAGTGCGGTAGGTCGGCTGCCAGATGCCAGTGGTTTGGATCAGGGGTTTAGCAGTGGAGACCAAGAAAATTCATGGACTCGACATGTATTTCAGGGGCAGACTCAGGAGACCCATGAACAACAGGTCTAGCCATAGCACTACCTTTCTTCATTTCAGTAGAAATTCGTAAAGGAATGATATGCCCACTCTGAAATTATATTTTAACTGACTTCTTGAGGACATATGAGGGGCTCTCTTTTATTGGCATCCTGTCTCCTGATTAACCTGTATCAAGCTTTTGGAAAGCGTTGCTGTCAATAGTTGATCTAGGAAAATAGTATAGGGTGTTTGTTGGTTTGGGGCCAAAGCTCTGGAGTCAGAGGGCCTGGGTTAGAATTCTAGCTCTGCCATCTGCTGGTAATAGTGCAGGAGAGTCACTGACCGTCTCTGGATCCTTGTTTCTAATACGAGCATAATGACAGTGTCCACCTAATAGAGTTGTTATCAAGATTAAATGAGCTAATATTTAGAAAAATCTTGAAGAATTTCCAGGCACGTAGTAATCCTTGTTTCATGCAATTTTGCTAAATAATTAAAAATGGGTTGCTATGTGCTTTATAGTGCAGTTTGATCAGAAGGTTAGTGGGATAATTTGTGGTCTGAATATCTTATATACTCTATGTATATTATCTGTTTATAACTAATAAGTCCCTTATATATAAATAATAAATGGTTATCTAGGTCTGAACTTGATTAGAACCCTGGTTGGAATAAGATTAAAGAAAGGGTTACATTTTTGAAAGAAAAATGTTTGTAGTCTTAATTTCTTCAGGCTATTTAGAGTACAGTTTTCCATCTCAGCCTAAAATTAGATCTATATTTACAGAATGTTAGAGTGGAAAGCTATTATAGATGGCTTTCAAAAAACACATTCTTTTGTGGTAGAGATGTAGAAATTAGGGCTTAGAAAAATTAAGTTACTTGGCTTTTTGAGAGAAAAAAAAATGAAAAGCTTTGAATGTTAAGGACAGAGATTTATAGCTGGTAAAATCTAATACTCTCACTCTCTAGATGGTTTTCAGTACTTTCAAAACCTGTGAGATGTATTTCTAAAATTAAAGAGACTCATGGTAGATGTATGCGCTCTTCCAGGATGGAAAAACAGCCTTCAAATACAGCTAGTTGGAAACACAGTAGACTGTCTCTCTTCTGTGATATGGAGAATGATGGCCCTGCTTCCCTGACCAAAACATTTCCCTTCTTACTGGTTGCATGGCTTGAATTTCTACCATTAATGATGCATTTCAAATCTTTAGGATTTCTTTTTGTTAAGTAACCTCTTAGTAAAATAAAAATTGCTGACTGGGGCATCCGCATCTAAGACTGTATCATCTAAGGATTTCTAGGAAGAGTTTCTAGAATTATAGCATAGAAATCACTATGATGGATTCTCGAGGAACTTGTTAAAAATGCTGACTCCAGATCCACTGAAATCATCTCTGAGCTATAGACTCCTCAAATCTTTCATATTCTCTCTATTTAGCTATTTTTAGAAGCCCTAGGTCTGTGTCATAAGCTCCTCAAGTTAGACTTCTGTATGCCCAAACTTGAGAACCACTCATGCTAGTGGTTAATTCATGGAAATGAGTGAAAGGGTGCTATTGAGGGTGCAAAGGATGACCATTGCCTCCTTGATGGTGCTCTTGGAATGCCATCCGAGTATCACATTTATTATCACCAGTGGTGTTTAGAAAGTTTGTAATAAGCCAAAATTATGCAGTCCTATTTCTACTCTTAGAATATTAAAGTGGGTGAAATCACCTCAGCTTAATTTGCTT
Organism: Ailuropoda melanoleuca; assembly: GCF_002007445.2. Taxonomy (NCBI): domain Eukaryota; kingdom Metazoa; phylum Chordata; class Mammalia; order Carnivora; family Ursidae; genus Ailuropoda; species Ailuropoda melanoleuca. The sequence continues at coordinate 32,426,902 of NC_048233.1, forward strand.
TCTGGCTGATAGTTCAAAGACTGTGTGGCTGATAGTCTTTGAGGTCTCAACTGATTTGTCTGCCATGCTGATAATACAAATAGGTTAAGGAATTGTTTTTTGCAGATACCTGCTATATCCATTTGAAGCATAACTTGCACGGTTTTCACCTGAGGCAAAGACTGTCTAGAGTTATCATTATACCTATCTGCCTAATTTCATTTTTTCCCACCATTCTCTCATAGTTCCCCCCTATTAGAATACTTGGAGTCTGCAACTTACCTTCTTTGAGCAAACCTTGATTTTGAACAAGCTTCATAAACAGCCTCCCTTTTGAAAAAATCTCTCACTGAATTTAACACCTGCTCCCCAAATCTCATGTTGCTGTGAGGATTTATTTAGATCATTTACATGAAAACATTCTGTGAATTGTATTATATAAATGTCAACTACTGTTACTGGTTAAGGACCTGAAAATTCCTGTTACTCCTTCTGTTCCTGTTACAGTCATTCCTTGCATCATTTCTCTCTCAGAACTGTGGTCTCAATTATACTAGTTAACAGAAGTCTCAAGGTGATGCTGGCTTCATGAAATGTCGTGGTTTTTGTTTTTTGTTTTTAAGATTTTATTTGTCAGAGAGAGAGAGAGAGCACAAGCAAGCAGAGTGGCTGGCTGAGGGAGAAGACGACTCCCCACTGAGCAGAGAGCCCTATGTGGGGCTTGATCCCAGGAGCCTGGGATCATGACCTGAGCCGAAGCCAGATGCTTAACCAACTGAGCCACCCAGATGCCCTATGAAATGAGTTTGGAAGTGTTCCCTCTTCTTCTTTATTTTAGAAAAGTTTGAAAAGGATTGGTATTAATGCTTCTTTGTGTGTTTGGTAGAATTCACCTGTGAAATCATCCTTTCGTTGTTGGGAAGTTTTGATTACTGAGGCAGTCTCCTTACAAGTAATAAGCCTGTTCATATTCTATTTCTTCATGAGTCAGTCTTAGAAGGTTGTATGTTTCTAGGAATTTATCTATATCTTCTAGTTTGTCAAACTTGTTGGATTAACAAATTCAATTATTTTAAATAAAATTTCATCTCTGGTACTAATCAGTAAGATCCATTGACATGGGCTAAATTTGGGTCAATTAGGTACAACATATATATATATATAAAATTTATTTCTTTTTTTAAGAAAGAGGGAGCCTGTGCACATACACAGGAGGTGTGGGGGAGGGGCAGGGAGAATCTAAGCAGTTCCACACCCCACATGGACCTTGAGATCATGACCTGAACCGAAATCAAGATTCTGATGCTTAAACAACTGAACCACCTAGGTGCCCCAGTACAACTAATAATTCCTTTTTTTTTTTTTTTTTAAGATTTTATTTATTTATTTGACAGAGAGAGAGACAGCCAGAGAGAGAGGGAGCACAAGCACGGGCAGTAGGAGAGGAAGAAGCAGGCTCATAGCGGAGGAGCCTGATGTGGGGCTCGATCCCATAACGCTGGGATCATGCCCTGAGCCGAAGGCAGATGCTTAATGACTGAGCCACCCAGGCGCCCCTAATTCTTAATCATCTATATATGCGATGTTCTCCTATTATAGAAGAAGCAATGAGAAATTAAAATGTAGTTCTTGAAATTATTGTAGAGATTTTCTAAAAGGAAACATGAAATACAAACAACTCTAATGCAAGTTACAATATAATCAGTGCCAGTGTTGATATAAAAAGTGCTGAGGGTGGGAGTTTTTAGGGGAAAAAGTAAAAGATGCAGTTTAAAGGACTCACAAATGACTCCATAAAGACCTTGAAAGATGGCTGGGGTTTCAGAAACTTGTCTCAGAAAGAGTTTGACTTGAATACAAGTAGAAATCATTTCTTAAGTATATTTTAGCTACAAAATGCTGATATTGGAAACAAGGAAAATTTTTGAGTGTATTTCTCATTTGTTATATTTTATTAAAAAAAATACATGTCAGAAAGCCTACATACTGAGAATATTATATTAATGTTCTCTCTCCCATTGGATTTTTCTATAGTAGGCAATAATTGACTAATTATTCTGGGCCTGTTGATCTCATCCTCTGTATTTATAATTTATCTCAGAGCACAGAACAAGGTATCTATCATGTGTTCTTTTCTTTAGGAAATATGGCATCTTCAAGCATTAAATTTTTAAAAACAGCACTGAGTCAACATGTTAAGTTTAAATTAATGCACTTTTATTTTTAGAAGGGAGTCACTTGTCTTAGGAACGTTCGTTGTAGATTCTTTGCATAGAAGAGCACTATTCATATAGAGTCTATATTTGTCTCATGAGAAAATCAACTTCTGAACATCATATCCTACCCAAAGCAAATAGGGTAATTTCATTTTCTTCCCTGTGCTACGAATGAGTCTTTCATTTTCCTTTCTCATTTACCTAAGGAAAACTTATAGTTCTGAAGTTAGTTTAAATAGAAGATGAGGCAAAAGTATGTCTTGACTTTCCATTTAGGCTCAAGTGGCTGCTGGAGTAGAGATCACTGACCCAAATCAGAGCAGTTGGCTTAATCAGGTTTCATCTTTATTTAAAGTCCATACAGAGATCCAGAAGCCTCTCAAGTGGGGCCGGCTTCATGGGCATGCACCTGTGCAGTCACACAGGCCCTGGACTTAGAGGGTCCTGCACTTCTTTCAGTGTTCTGCCATCATCATCTTGAGATTCTTAATAATTTTTGAACAAGGAACATGTTCCTCCACCCCTGTCATGTTGCAGGTCCAGCATATTATATAGCATCTCAAAACAGGAGGGAAGTACTAAGCAAGTCCTGTCATTTTTTTAAAAATATTTTATTTATTTATTTATTTATTTAGGGAGTGAGCAAGCAAGAGCAGGGGGAGGGGCAGAGGGAGAGGGAAAGAGGGAATATCAAACAGACCCCCTGAGCGTGGAGCCCCGAGGAGGCAGGGTTCTGTCTCACAACCCTGAGATCAGGACTGAGTGAAATCAAGAGTCAGATGCTTAACTCATGGAGCCACCCAGGTGCCCCTTAACGTGAGGAAAAAATTAGCAGATTTTTGGAGTACCAATCAGTTGGAACATCAAATTTTCCCTAGAACATTGTAATTCAAAGAAAAGTTTGTTTGAAATAAGAGGGAAGATATAGGTAGGTTTGGTTTTAAAAAATCAGTTCAGCAAGTACTTCTGGCAGCCTGAAGGACACCTATTCTCTGTATAAAACAAAGACCATTTTCTCACACTGACTCCAAGGTCCCTGTTCTCCTGTTTGTTTGCTTGCTTCTCTTCAGTGACCCACGCAGGCACCCCATCCTAGGCATTCTTCATGTGTGCTGCCAGTGAGAGAGACAGTGCCTTGTACTGAGCCCATTCCCAGTTCACTGACTTCCTCTCTGCCCCCCAGGACCCTCCTAAATCCCATTCATAACTTCAGTGAAGAAATAATGAAGGGAGACGCCAAGTTACTCATAAAAATTGCCCACAGAGTGTCAGGTTCCCAGACCAGATGGAAAAGACTTGGACAGGTCAGGTAGCAAAGAGCTGAAACATGGTGAAAATGAATCCCTTCCCCAAATCGAAACTTTTGATGGGTGGTTTTTAGACATTGCCGTATCTTCCCACAATTCAGTTTGTCTGTCTGTCCTAATGAACTTAAGGAAAAAATTAAGTCATTTTTAGAAAAGCAGGCTTTCTCATGTCTGAATTGTAGGGATAATTAAAGTAAAAGCCCATTTCCTTTTTGTGTGTTGTAGGAGTGGGTGCTATTCTCCTTGCTCATTGTTTCATTGGATTTGCATTTCATTGGACACCTCTCCCCTTAGCCAGGGGAGGATGAGCTAAAGTAGATGGGACCCATGGGGGAATCTGGTCTAAAAGGAAAATACGTCAAAGGCTGAAGAACGGGAGTACTATTTCAGAGCAGACCTGATCACTGATGTTGGAAATGTTGACGGTGGAAAGTTTGTTCTGTACTAAAAATCTACATAGTTACAGGTGTGAGGCCCACTTCTGATACATGCTTGTATTCAGGCACATTTGTTTCAGCGTATTTGTAAAGGGCTAGAAAATTGCTTACAATATAAAAATCTGATCGTCTGTATGGAGTGTTCTTTCAATAATGGTTGTTGGAAGCAGGAAGTGACTCCTCAAGGCAGACTCTCAAATTATTTGTTTATATCTGCTGAAATAAAATAATATAGAATAGATTTACTTTTATAGTGAGCCACCACTCATTTCCAGCAAACATGTATCACTTGTAAAGGTTGAATTATGTTCAAATATTTTCCATCCACGGATCCTTCCACATTTTAATTGAATTTCTACTCCTCTATGGCAAGTTCAAATATTTGGCTAAAAGCAAATAAGCCTTAAATTAACTGTAGATGTATTTTGAAAAACTTAAGCAGGCATCTAGGAATAATCATATTCTGATGGGTGGATGGGGCGCCTGGGTGGCACGGCGGTTAAGCGTCTGCCTTCGGCTCAGGGCATGATCCCGGCTTTAGGGGAACGAGCCCCACATCAGGCTTCTCTGCTGTGAGCCTGCTTCTTCCTCTCCCGCTCCCCCTGCTTGTGTTCCCTCTCTCGCTGGCTGTCTCTCTCTCTGTCAAATAAATAAATAAAATCTTTTAAAAAAATCATATTCTGATGGGTGGAAATAAGTGCTGCCTCATTCGGCATACATTGACAGAGGCAGCTCTGTGTGTGTGAAGAGACACAGCCCCTGTCTTTTAGGAATTCCAGCGCTGGGTCTTAGATGCTGTGCTAGAACCCAAGAGAGGGTGTAAGCAAGCCGTAGTTCTAACTGGAGATGGTGGAAAGAAGCCAGGAGACTGAGGAGAGTCCTTGAAGGATGTGACCTCCAACCTATGTTTTGATGACTGCATAGGAGTTTGGGAGTGGCAAGAGAGGAGTGGAGGAAAGTGGGAGACTAGAGATGGGGAGTGGCAAGGAGAGGAAAACTAGGTAGATCAAGTTTCTTCCAAACATTATCTTTTTACTGTTAAAGTAGAGATCAAGGAGAAGAAATGATCTAGTGATAAGCTCTAGAAGTTGAAAGTTGGCATTCTTAGCAGTGGGAGTAAGCATAACTTCTTTGCTAATCACTTGTAGCTTTGGCAATGTCCTTGGTAAGCTGAATTTTAAATGGTGCAAATGCTTAAAAGAAATTGGACTATATGTTAGGTGAGGTATTAAAGCTGCTAACAAACCTGAACTTGCCTTGAGGAGAGACAAAAGTTTACTGTTGATAAGACATACGGTACTGTCTCGTGAGTGTACTAGTCAAGAAGTGACCTTGACGTTATAAGAAATTAGCTGTGGATGTTTGCTGGTTTTGCAGAAAATGGAATCTTTTTCTTTAAATGAATATTTTAGAGCTATATCAAGTCTTCCAAAAATTATAATAGAAATTCCATATATTCCAGCACATTTTTAAATACCGTGGCTTGCTGGTAATATAACCTACAACGTTGCCTGGGAAAATTCTAGAGATTCTCCTGTGTCAGTTTGGCTTTAAAGACCTGCGGGAATTTGTTCTCAAAGGGAAGACAAACCAGTGAGGGTGCTTTCTGTAAATGCTGCAAACGCGTAGTAGACCCCTAGGGATCAGTGGTGGAGTGGTAGAAAGGGAGAGTCTAGAAGTCAAATTCCAAGACTGCACAAGGATTTTTATCTGTTTTCTTGTTTTATTTTCCTATGTGAACTCTGTATTCGTTTGCTACAGCTTCCATAACAAAGCACCACAAACTGGGTGGCTTAAACAACAGATTTTATTTTCTCACCGTTCTGGAGGCTAGAAGTCCAACATCAGGGTGTGGGCAGGGTTGGTTTTTTTTCTAAAGGTCTCTCCTCTTGGCTTTAAATGGCCATCATTCTTCTGTGTTTTCATGTGGTCTTTCTTCTGAATATGTTTGTGGCCTGATCTCTTCTCCCTAGAGGGACACCAGTCATATTGAATAAGGGCCCAACCCAATAACCTCATTTATCTCTTTAAAGTCCCCATCTTCAAATGCATCCATATTCTGAGGTGCTGTCGCCCAGGACTCCAACATATGAATTTGAAGGGGACACATTCAGCCAATAAGGAGTCCTCAGTGCTTAGAGCAAGTATATGACAGAGCAGCACTCAGTAAATGAATTCCTGTTTGAAAGAGTAATAGGGGGAAGCTGATGTCAGAAGCTGACTTGGATCATGTGTACAACTATGGCAAGGAAATACATCTAAATGGGCATTCAGTTCTGTAGTCCCCAGCAGTAAGAGAATGGAACGAGGAGAAGGTAGTCGAAGAGACTTGGCAGTTCAGAAAGAACTTGGGCAGAAGTCAGGAAGGTCTCTTCACAGCAGATGTCTCAGCCTCGATGCTAGTTAAATGTGAGTAAATGTGCTCTGCTGCCCTTTCCCCATGGAGCACGCCCTCTACCATGTAGTCAGCTATAAGCTACATGCATCGAGCATCATGGCCCACATGTGTCCTTTTGGCATCCCCCCCCCCCATCTACCTTGCTTACCTAGAGTTCTGATGGCAGCCATGATGTCCTTAGGCAACCACGATGGGCAGTTTGAAAAACAACAGCTTGCTTATGTATTGTAGATAACACAGGGATGAGTTTGTATATTTGTTTATACTAAATTTCATCAGGTTTTACTGAGAGAATTTATCCAAAAGGAAATGAAATATTTATAACTCTTATAGAAACATTGTGAACTGGATTTTTATAGTAAATGGCCTCTTAAATTGATTCTAATATACCGCAAGTAAATGTCTTTAGGTGGTTTTTTTCTGTAGCTTCCTAACTTGGCTATGACTACTCATTTTTTAGTAGCTCATTTTTGGTAACCAAATTACACTTTTAAGATTTCAGTTTTGCTTTATTATGAGGATTGGATAAAGCTTTCACAATAAGTAGATATTACAATATTTATTCATATCTTCTCAGAGTCCTTACTAACCAACACCATAAACGAAACCACAGTACAGACTTGATGGGTTTATCTGTACCCAGAACATTACCATCAATATTTGGAATGTAATAACAAAATTATTTATGTGAGAGCTTATGTACATGTATACGAAAGAAAAAATTAGTCTTAAGAGTCAGGTTCTTTTTCCTTCCCTATTTCTCTCTTTCCCTGTCTGTGTGTGTGTGTGTGTCTGTCTCTGCCTCTGTCTCTCTCCTCTCTTTCTCTCTGCATGTGTGCATTTAATTTAACCAGTCACGTAGGAGAAATGGGTGAATAACGTACACCTCTTCTCCAAAAGCTCACCCACTAGTCATAGAATATGGTACATTGACAGTATTCTATTTTAAAAAGTATAATTATTTTATATTCCACATAGCAAATGCCAAATCTAAATTCTTTTTTGTTGTTAAAGTAAATGTTACAAATAAAATAATATTGATGCTGGGAATTGTTGAGCAATTAGATGCCGAGATAGTCAGTTAGGACAATGAGCCAATGTAATAATTAAGCCTTTATTCATTTATTGCAACAATGCATGCAAGAGGCAAAAAAAGAGCTGCTTGCTCCCCAGTGTCCCATTTGTCCCCATGGAAGGACTGAGTGGGTGTCAGGTGGGTGCAGCACAGATGGGGAGAATTGCTCACTATTGAGGAGTTCAGATAGGACCCCTGACTCTTTATGGACCTGTCCATAAGGACTGGTCCAGGGTGGGGGGAGGGGAAGGCTATGAGTCAAAATGGAAAAAATGCCTCAGCCAAGGCCCTCCACTAAAGGAGGCCTCTGCCTGGAGGTGCCTGGGCTAAGAACGCAGATTTCCATCTAAACGTGGATGGCCGCAGCGCGGTGGGGTGGGGCAGGGGGGTGTGGGGAGGATTGAGGCCTTCGCTGCAACTGTCTCCAGAAAACTGCTAGCTCTGATGTGGTTCTCCCCAGGAGGCCTGCCAGGCAAAGCTCTGTAGGTGCCTGTGGTTGACCCTGAAAGATGACGCGTAGAATTGCGGCTTGGAGCTGAATCCTTGCGAGCTCACTACATGCCAGACATTGTGGCCTTCAGTTCCCCTAAAAGCACAGTTTGGGAGAATTATTTGCCCCATTTTACAGATAGGTTACCAGATTTTCAGAAAGATGATGTTACTTGCCCAGTAGATTTCGTGCTGTCCAATCTGTCAGCTAAAGTGTGCCAGGTCATACTGCGCCTATGTACGTGCTCACAACATTAGCGTGGTTACAGTCTTCAGAGTTTCCTGTGCTAAATACCAGTGTCGTGATTAATGGGTCAGTTACTTGCTGGAGGGTGGTGATGGGTGAACTCTTCCTGTGCATGGACACTTGATAAAAATTACAGGTTCAAAGGGTTTTAGTGAGGAAGTGACAAGACGCCGTGCTTCTAGGTTCGAGTACAAAGGGAAGGTAAAGTCCAGAGAATTTCTGTTCCTAGAAGCACAGAGTCAACAATCTTTTATGGTCTTGGAGATCATCCCGATTTTATACTATGGGTGAAGAGAATTTAAGTTTGTTTCTTAGCGTAATACATTTAACTAACAGTAGAGATGGAACAAGAAATCAGAATACCCGATTTTTAGTTCAGTTCACATGTTACTATAGAACAAATACAATAGCAGTGGCTATGCTGTTATTTGAATGTCACAGATGAGAAGAGGAAACGGACACTTGGAGACCAGAAACTTGGTCAGAATTTGAACCTGGGCAGACCAACTCCCGCGGTCATGATTTCAACCACTGCACAATAATACCTTAAAACTGCTCCTTTAATATCAAAATAATGGAGACTGTGGTTTTCTTAGGCATGATTCAAGACACTTGGTCTGAAAAATAGCACCGTAATTCTTAAGGAAAAAATAGGGACAAATCTTGTTTATCTGTACAATCATTGTGATTGTCCATTGCTGCCTTTTCTGGTATGTAAAAAAGTTGTGCTATTATTTTGAGGGAAAATAATATAAGCTATATGTATTCTTTTTTTTATCAAGAAATAGTACATTAATCTTTGAACTTATACCATCAATCTGATGAGTTTTTACTACCACAATTTGCAGAGATATTTACCATTTTAAGTTTTAAAGCTAAATAAAGACAGTTGTGATTTCAGTCTATAAACAGGAAGAATAACATCTTAATGCTTTAATCTGCGTGATTGTGCAATAAATTGAGAGGAAGAAAGCTAAAAACAAAAGCTCTGGAAGCAGTGATGTGCAAAGAATTGTGGGGTTCAGATTTGTAGCTATGTTTCATTTTGTATTGTGATTATTTTTCTGACACCATATACATTGCCTTTATTTATTTTTATTTTTTTAAAGATTCATTTATTTATTTGAAGGACAGAGAGAGTGCAGGGAGGGGCAGAGGGAGAGGAAGAGAGAATCTCAAGCAGACTTCTCACTGAGCTTGGAGCCCCACTCAAGGCTCAATCCCATGACCCTGAGCTGAGATCATGACCTGAGCCAAAACCAAGAGTTGGATGCTCAACTGAATGCTCCACTCAGAGCCCCATACGTTACCTTGAAATAAAACACTTTTAATCACGGAAAGTTATATTACAATTAAATATATTCAGATGCTTTTGCAGCACTTTTGCAATTTAGCTAAAAGAACCATAAATAAAAACAAAACTAAACTAAACTAATTTCCCTGTCTCTTCTTTCTGGATCAATGTGGATGATTTGTTGCTGTAAGGTGTTGAGAGACAACTGAGTGTGGTGGTAAGGGACCTAGAAATTTCACCCCTTACCTCCCAGCTGGGAATCCGTGCAAACCCTTGACATTCCTCTCATGGATTTTACTATATCCATCTTCTCAGCTTGCTATGGATAGTAATTGTAAGAGCAATTAAGGTGTTCTAGGATTTGGGATCTCAGAATTTCATTTGCCTCCTGCCTTCTCCTGCCTTTCTGGGCTATCTCAGCCAGGCACCCACGGGGCAGGTAACCCCTGTCAACAGCACTCCTGCCTCCACTTGGCTGCTTTTCCAACTTTTATTTCTCTTGGCAGTCCTGTTGGTCCTCAGTTTACCCTTTCTGGGTCTCTTTCTCTTAGAACCTAGTTAAATGCTGCCTTAACATTTGAGCTGATCATTTGACATTATGGTTCTTAACATTGAAGACTGAAATGTTTTGAACAATGCTCTATGTCACATGCTGTTATATATGCATTATAACAGAACTTCGATGGCCCACTCCCTCACCAACCTCATGGCTGTTCTCAGGATCCTTGGTGAGCATGTGCCTGACCACCTCTTTACTTGCATTTCTCTACCCCGGGTGTTCCCTGCCTCTTTACCTCCTATTTCTCTCTATAGCTCTAACACCTCCTAATGCAATGCACAGTGTTCCTAGCTACTTATTTCCTGTCTGCTCCCTACTGGATCCAAAGTTCCTTGAGTCCATGTTTTTTGTTTGTTTCTTTTTGTTTCTCATCCACTGCTAGGAACTCCAGAGCCTGGAATAGGGACTGATACCTAGTAGCTGTTTGATAAATTTTGTTGAAGTATGAATTATGGGGGCACATGACTTTCATTGTATTCCAAAAAGAATTTTGTTCAGTCAAGTGGTAGTCAGAAGTAATTCTGACTTGGTCTGAGGTTTATTCTGTGTATCTCAGATCAAAGTGCTTGGATCCCAAGTGATTTTGAATAACTCCACTGCTTCTTCTTACTTCTTCTTGTTTTGCCAGGGCCAGTAAGTAATTTGCAAATGACCTATCCAGCTGCAAACTGGGATGTCAAAGTCATCAGGATCTATAGTGTGTGTGTGTGTGTGTGTGTGTGTGTGTGTGTGTGTGTGTATATGTATTTATATATATATATATGTATTTATATATGTATGTATTTATATATATTTGTATGTATGTATTTATGTGTGTGTTTATATTGTATATATATGTACATATATGTATTATATATAATATATATTTTTGTATTTATATATATATAAAATATGTCAAAAGTGGAGATAGAAAGGAAAGCAAAAGTCATGTCTTAAACAAAAATTGTCTTAAACAAAAATCTACACACACATACTTATACATACAACATATCACATTGTTTATATATCACAAGAGTTGATTCTATGTATTATACACTAAAAATAAAGTAGCTTTCAGAGAAGATATTTACTAGTACTATTTTGATAACAGATTAAACTATAAGAGAAAAGGTCTTTGATATTATCCATGTAATAGATAAAATAATATGAAGGAAAAGCAGTCATCTAGATTGAACTAATTTGGAGCTAAAAAGACTGAACTCTGTATCCACTTATTAACAAAAGTTATGAACAGCCCTCTTCAGAATCTGCCAGAGACCAATGAAGATGTTTTCAAGTGTTTCTCTAATCAGATGAATAGGGGTAGCCATTCATCAGTAGATCACCATTATGTCATCATAATTATCTTAAGGCACAGAAGGAAAATGCATAAGGGTTTCTTTAGGCTGAAGGTTAATTTTAATTAAGCATTGGGGCATAAGTCAGACTTTCTGACTACAGAGTAATTTTTGTACTGCTCTGAGAATTTGCGAGTATTCAAGAAAGTTCATAACAGCATTAGTGTTATATGAATAGTCTGTTTAACTTGGATATAATAGGTCAAAAAAAAAAAAAAAACAGAACCCAAAACAAAAATGTGACTCTAGTCTTGGATTTTGAAAGGCTCTTTGCCAGAAAAAGAGAATGTGCAGTGGGTTAGAGTGTTAATTGGGGGGGAAATCCCAGGAGAATTTTATCATCTTCCTAAATAAAAAAGCTACTTTTGTTCAGGATGTACATTCAAGGGGCTATGACGCTCTGATTTTTTATGAATCAGACAACTGTAATTTCATTGACAAGTATAAGCATGAGTTTTCTTAAAGACAAAACAAAGTTGGTTGAGCTTCTTTTGAGTACCTTCAGGAACTGATGTCCCTTAACACTTGATTGAATTATTTCCATGAAAGCCAACATATCAAATGAAATGAGGTGATTTTTCTTAATATCTTTGTGTTTACATGTAAAGCAAATGAATTATTTCCATGGAGATAATTTCACAGAGTTTAAAATTTGACAGAAGGAGCATTATGTTGGAGTATCAGCCGGGTGGGGCCTAATACTCCAAACCGTAAAGAATTCTGAACAGTTCAGCATGACATTCTTCTCTTTTCCAGTAATATAAATGTCTCCCCTGATTTAGAAGTAAACCTGTTACTTCAGCCAAATCCCACATCATGTAGTGCTTTCTGATTCCCGCACACGAGCTCCTCTAACGTTTACCCTGATAAACTGAGACAGGTAATGTGCGTTTTTGCGCCCATTCAGTTCACTGCAGTGGGAACCTTAAGATATCACTATAGCAGACACCCAGACGTTTGTTCAAGGTAAGAATGAAAAGCTCACGGTCACGAATGAAATATGAACTGCCAAATAGGATTCTTCAAAAGTTACATAACCACAAATGTCAGATTCAAGATCAGGACCAGAATTCCTGGTGTTCTGTTATGTCTATTATATCTGCTTTCTTATTTCAGAGCAGATATTCTTTTCAAGTAAGTGTGAGGAGCCGGTTATAAGTATACACTATGTTGAAATTGCCAGAACAAGGCTGCACTTAGACTGTGAACTTTTCCGTGTCTTATTCCCTATCTGCTATCTCAAAGTGCAGGAATGGATGCAGTTCTGGTATCCACTTTCATCTAGTGTCGCATTATGCTCTAAGAAAACCCATGTCCACTAGCCCCATTATCTTGGATTTTCATTTGTAACCCTCTTGTGCAGGGCTTTGCAAGCCTTGGGAACTCTCAGAGCTTCAGACCTGACAGACTTCCCATTTTATTAACAACTTTTCCTCAGGGTCCTAGGTGAGGCCAGTGATATTCTCTGCATTTCTCACTAGGAGGTTAGAGTCTTTTTTCAGGCTGGAAGCTCAGGCATGATCCAGCTTTACATTTTTTAAAGGCAAAATAATTTTGGTAATGCATAAAATTGGTACACTTCTTGGTTCTAAGCAAGTTTCCACAAGTGGTTTTTGGCAGAAATGGTTTGTGACCTGGCTTTTATTGCTCTGTCAGCAATAAAATTACTACAGTTTCTACAGCTCAACAGTAATTGATTTTCAAAATCATCCCTGTATCTTCTCAAGGCCAGAAATCATAAACCCGATCATATGTTTGAACAGAGTAGACATTGCTGCTGGGGAGAGCACGGTGTCAGCCCAGCTCAAAATGAGAAGCACTATGCTTTAGGTTGGCCAGCTAAAGTACACCTGCTCTTCCAGATCTGGCTGATGGATATAGCACATCCCACGTGCAGGTAGGGAGCTTCCCGCTACCCTGCATTAGAGGACACATATATCTGTGATTTTATCAACTGCAAATTTTTTATCCCTGCCTGTCATTGGATTGTGCCCAGGCAATAGAGCTGTAATGAATATTACCTTGAAGAACACATATTAGAAAAGTACATCTTCCCTATAAAATCTAAAATTAAAATCATCCAATGTATTCCCAGGGGGTTATTTGTGATGTCTAGGTTATTGCTTTCCTGGATTATTTTTACTTCTGTTTTCCTCCATTGGCATATCGCTAAAAAAATTTATCATTGCTGATAAGTTATAAATGCAGGCAGGTTTTTAAAAATAAGGATGGCACGTTATTATAATAGAATGGAACAAACAATGTCCTATTCTGCCATCCTTGAAAATGGTAGATTCAGGTAAAGTGTATTTCGTCTGTATCAGTGGACTAAAACTCTATCTTTTCCAAAGTTATTTGTATTTAAATTGATCTTATTTTACACATTTTCAGAAAAGTAGATTTTTGTCTTTCATTTCCAACTTTTGTACCTGGTTTTATTCATCATAGTCAGATATGGTAGTTCTGTTATTTTAACACATAGCTAATCTTTTACCCAGGAGACAGGAAAATATGTATTTCAGCCACATTAAAAAATAACAGTATACTCTTTGTTTTGTCTTTGAGCTGTCTAATTCCTCCAGTGTAAGATTAATTTAAAGTAATTCCTGTCACCTCCCTTGCGGTTTAATGGAGTGTGTAGGTGCTTATGTATCGTATGTATGTGTTTTTAAGAAGAAATATTGAGGAGACATAGAACAGAAATCCATTCATGAGCTCACATTGCTTCCATTAGTTGCACATTCATCTTAAATGAAAAACACTGATTAGGGCTGAGCAGATACGAGTTAGGAGCTGATTTGCACTTGATAAGCCCTTGAGAAACCAGACTGCTCTATTATCATTAATGGGTTTTGTGAATTTCTCAATTGCTTTTTTCAGGGTTTTTATTAGGGAAAAATATATGGATGTTGAAATTGCCCCTGTGTTGTCAGCTTTAAAAACTCATTTGTTGCCATTTACATTGCCTAATTTCCCAATGACACCATTTGTTGCAGAAAGGATTGGACTTGCTCTGTTCTGACCTAAATGTAACAGAAAAAAAAGCCAAACAAACAACTGCATAATAAGATCGCTAACTTGCTGGTCTATTTAATTTGATTCCCCTGATGTCAGAGTGATGGTAGCATGCAAATAGGTTTCCCTGGAGGTATAATTATCCCAGAGTGATGGATACCATACTGTAAGGTATGGTATCTTTTTTTTAGATTTGATGAGAATTTACTCAGTCACTTCGGCTGTTCAAAAATTGTACTAATTTAGGGTTTTTGGTTTGTTTACTTCTTTTTTTTTCCCTGAATAATATATGACAGAAAAACCTTAAGCTATGATTGCATGGACCCCAACCCTAGTTTGCTATATGACAATGATCAATTCTCATACTTTCGAAGTTGTGATTTCCTTGTTTGTCAGTAGTAGTTGCTAGACTAGGTCTTGAATTATGGACAGCTCTAGTACCAGAAATTTATGATTCCATGGAAAGCAAACTGAAAACTCTTAGCATTGAAGTTATGTGGAGAAGGGCAGAATAAAGAAAGGTTTCCAAAATATTGCTTATAATGAAGTTAAAGACGCTTATTAAATTTAAAAATCAATGAATTATAATTGTTTTAGCAAGCGAATGTATTTATATTATTTCTTTGTTTCTTAACACAGACATAAACATTCTATTTCTAAAAGGCTGTTTTTAGAAAAATACAGAGTTATGTTACAGAATGCTACCTGTAGCAGCAAACCTGCTACAGATTACAGATTGATCAGGGAATGGCATGTGTTTTGTTTTTAAAGATTTTTATTTATTTGAGATAGAGCGAGAAAGCAGAGTTAGCAAGAGAGAACACAAATTGGGAGAAGGCCAGAGGAAGAGGGAGAAGCAGACTCCACGCTGAGCAGGGAGCCTGATGCAGGTGAAGGGGGGTTTCTATCTCAGGACCCCAAGATCATGTCCTGAGCCAAAGGCAGATGCTTGGCCAGCTGAACCACCCAGGTGCCCAGGGAACTGCATGTTAAGCAGCATGTGTTCAAGTTACATTCCTAAGTTTAATAAAGTGCTATCTTCATATACTATTGCTGAATACTTACTTTCATAATAAAGCACATATAAATTGATGCCTGGGTAGTCTTACCTGTCCCTTTGCATAGGATGATAAAGAGGGGGAGTGCATACTATATACTCCTTGAATCACTTTGCCCTGAATGTAAAGTGTGGAAAAGACCCCTTTGTTATTCTCCCATATGCCATTTTTGAGTATGTAAGGAGGTGTTCATTAACTGTATTATCAAGTCTAGAATTTAACAAGTCACTGCACAGTGTTTTAGCTTCTACATGAAGGTACTTCTATTCCTACATGTTTGGCACGTGGGGGAGATGCATAGCAAAGAAGTGTATGTTAAGATCTAACAAAGAACCTTTCTCTGGACTCCATTATTGAGAAATGTTGCTCCTTAATAGAATCCTCAAGAAGCCAAACATTGAGCACCCTAGGAAAGCATTTGCTTGATAATGTATCTTGACATTTTCCTTTTGAAACTCCAGTTATAGGGCTGTCTGTAATTTCATAGAAAAAAAATATTTTGAAGTATTTAAAACATTTGTGTAATTACATTAACATGTAATAGGTTATATTATATTGATGTAATAATTATATAATTAGGGTGGTTAATACTGTCACCTTACTTTACAAAATTATTTTGGCAAGTATTGAGACCTGTAATATTTACTTTCAAAAGATATAGATCTTTTATAGAGTAACTTCTCTGAATGTATATAGTTGATATTCTCCTGTAAATTATGAATATGAGAAGCCAGGATTAAGACAAAATTCAAAATCTTTGGTCAGAAAAACCATCTTAGGAAAGTTGCAGTATTCTTCAGGATGGAGAATTCCAGGTCCTAGACATAGGGTATGGATGGGTACCATTATGAAGAAGGACCTTGGTAAACACAATGTGGAAGAACTCTTGTGGAAGTTATTAAATTTCCTTTCTATTTGAAAAATGTAGGCATCTTACTAGAAAGAGTTTACCGGTGGTTTCTGGATTTCTGGGATGAGGAATACATAGGAAGCCTTCAAGGTTCAACTGTATGTGTTTTCATGTCTTGTAGGAGATGGAATGACCACAGCCACAGATATCCTAATGGACAATGTTTTCTTTTGGGTTGCTCTTTAGTTGTTACATAAATGTGCCCTTTAAAGGTTGATTGGATCAGAGCCGTATTTTCTAGCTCATTGAATCTCCTGAAATTGGAGATGGTTATTTAACCCTATGACAGATGGAGACAGCCTGTCTCAGCCTTCAAAGATGAAATGTGAATGAGCACAAGTGAGTAAATATGAGACTAATTGAAGTGAACCGACAGAGAGACTGAGGAAGGACGCATTCCTGGCACTCCTCAGACCCCAGCTTTGAAGCCAGCCACCAGTCTGTGTAAGTGACCCCACTAACCTACACCAGAAGGGGTTGGAAGGTTACCTAAACACACAGTCCTTTGTAAGTCTATTAGAAACACCTTTAGGCATTAATATCCCTAAATATTTCTGGTCTGTCTTGTCAGTGATGAAGCGGGAATTTAGGAATACTGCTTTTTAAGATGATCATGATGACTTTATATTGTTCAGATATGAGCTTTTAGCGTACTACGACCAAATAGTAACACTTTGGCTCGACAGCAGTGGTGATATTTCAAGCCCCACCACCTTCTCACCTGAAGCATTAGTATGCCATTTTGTTCCTTTTGCAGCCAAATTAACCTCCTGGGTAAATAAGTAAAGGCCAAATAATGAAATGAGATTGAAAACAATTTGGATTCAAAGTCCAGCTTTATAAATTATAGCATTTCATAAAAATATTAAATCAATGAAGACGAGAAACAATTGTGTTAACCAGAGCCACAAATTCAAATTGCTTAGAAGGGCCAGAAAGATTGCACACCAAGAGTAAATTCATTGGCGCACTCTGTGCATATGAATGATGAGTATTGTGGGAGACACACATGTTACTTTAGTTAAAAATAAAACTCAGTTATTTTACCAGCAAAAATGGGTTTATTTGGAAATAGCAGAATTGTAATTCAGGACATGCAAGCTACAGAAAAGGCATAGGCAAGTCCCACAAACAAAGGAGAGGAACACTATTTTATGGAGAAGGAGGAGGTTGGGAGGGGTTGTTTTGAATGAAAGTCCAATAGAGAAAAAGCAAGAGTTCTGGGTGATGATGGTTTCTCATTGGCTGAGTTGCAGTGGTAGTCAGTTTTTTGTAAGACGTGCAGTACATCTTTTCCCTGTTGCCTGTAATTGACCATTCTTTCCTGTTGGTGAGTCTTCTGTTGGGGTCTGTAATTGACGGTTCTTTCTGTAATTATTGTTGAGTGGTATGTTCCCCCATATAGTCCCCTGATTCCACTTTAATGAGGTTTCTCTTTTTTAATTTCCACATTTTAAAAGTATGTGGGCCCAGAAAAGCTAGAGTTTTGTTTTTTTCAAAAAACAGAGAAATCTAAATTTGTATGTAAAACATATCAATTTTTAAGTGTTGGTTCAGAATTTTAAAAAACCCTCTATGGGCCAAACCATATCTATACATGGTTTTAAGGGATATTTGGCCCTCAGGACACCAGTTTGCAGCTTCTTTTTTTTTTTTTTTAAGATTTTTTATTTATTTATTTGACAGAGATAGAGACAGCCAGCGAGAGAGGGAACACAAGCAGGGGGAGTGGGAGAGGAAGAAGCAGGCTCATAGCAGAGGAGCCTGATGTGGGGCTCGATCCCATAACGCCGGGATCACGCCCTGAGCCGAAGGCAGATGCTTAACCGCTGTGCCACCCAGGCGCCCCCAGTTTGCAACTTCTGATCAAATGTGTAAATATGCACAAACTTAAAGCTTTGTGTATAGTAGGCACTCCAAAAAAATGTTTGTTTGACAAAGCTGAATATAACCAGGCATCAGAGTTGCAGGATCTCACTGTCAGATGCAGGACACTCCTTACTACCCATCACCAGTCTATCCCATCCCCCCCCCCCGACGTGTAAAGAGGGCACGTATTGCATGGTGCACTGGGTGTTATATGCAACTAATGAATCATTGAACTTTACATTGGAAACCGGGGATGTACTGTATGGCGACTAACATAATGTAATAAAAAAACATTAAAATAAAAAAGATGCAGAACACTCATTTTTTTCATGATTGAGCTTTTAAAAGTCCAAGTAAACTACATTGTTTATATTCAGCTATGTAATTTACTAACTTAGCCAAATTTCAGGAACCGACATTCATCTTAATGAAAATAAACTGTAAATTAATTTGAAATATTTTTCACAATCTGATTCACCCACATTTATTGTCTCCAGATTAAAAGACGCTGAAGAGGTGATTAAAACACAGTTCCAAACCAAAGTAGTTTGCAATCCAGTCGATGAGAAAGACTAGCTTTAATATAAGGCAGATAAAAGCAAATGTACAAATGTCATGAGAGAGAAAAAAATGATTTCCTTTGTGCCTTCGCAGTACAAAGGAAGGGAGGATGGATTCTTTGCAGAGATCAAAGATCAAGACATCCTAAGGAAGTGGCATTTCAGATGTATCTGAGACAGTGAGACATCGCAGAACTGGGGATGTGGGAGATGGTATCCAAATCCTCAGCTGAGCAATGGTAGATGGTCTGGCATGGCAGGAGCACAGAGGGACCAATGTGAAGGTGAGGTGGCAGGCTAAGCTGGGACAGGATTACGGAGAGCCTTGGGCATCATAATGGCATGTGTGAGGATTTTATTATGTAGATAGAAAAGATCTATGTAAGGATTTTTAATAGCTGCAGTCTGTTTTACAAGTGAATGCTGAGGCATAGTAAAACATGGATTAGGGATGAGGGAAAAGTGACCAAAAGCAAACAGATCAGTTAGGAGGTGATTTCAATAGTGTGGACAACAGAAAATGAACCTAGAGCTGTGGGGCAGCGGGGCTTGAGAGACGATGGATTGGGGTTCACACTAGATGACAGTCCAGGGAATGTTTTTGCTTTCTTACCAACACTGTGAGTGAAATAATTTGACTTAGATCTTGTTTTTGTATTCTCCATCATGCATCATTCTCTCTGAATTTCAGCATAATCAACATAATAAGGAAGAAATGAAAAAGTGGGTATTTAGATTTTCCTACATAGTCAAAAACAATTTCTATTTTCAGTTTCTGGGTTTATTTTCTTTTATAAATGGGATTGATTGAGGAAAGGGGACAGAAAAGATAATGTTTGTTCTGTTTCTATTATATGCTTTAAAGGTAGAGGACTGATATGATTTCAGATGCATATACAGGTAAAAGTTACAATAAACGAGAACACAGATTACAAAAGCAGAGATGAGGAGGATTAGGACTTCCAAACAAACTTGCATTGTTGGAAAAATGAAACATGAAAATGAAAACACAGGCAACATCATCTTTTAATTATCATACCTTCTTGGTGACAGTGTCCCCTTGTAGGCACTTAGGAAAATGGAAATCTAGACCTTTCAAATGAACAGAGTGTGCAATCTGGAAATAGCTGATGAAAGAATTATTCATAATACCTTCAAAAAATCCATTTCCTGTTTTTTCCTTATGAAATGGAAATATAAAACATCTGGTAAAATTAAGATCACTGAAGATAGACATCATATTCAAAGCAGATATCTTTATGGATCATATTCTCATTTGGCCATGTTAATTGCTATAGATGTTCAAATAAATGTCCCAACTAAAATGTTTCATAATTTTATTACTATTACTAGTCTGTGTTGCTTTCTAATGTATGCTAAGATAATTTAATGCTTCAGGACACAAAATTGTCACCTGTTCTCTTTCTCAGTTTTGAAATAGTGTAATAGACAAATTAGATGCTTTCTTTATCTTCTGTATTCAATGCATGCCCCCAAAATTAATGGAACACCTCCCTAGGTAAAAAGTGTCACATGCTTTCGGGGTCAGAAAAATGACAAGAGAAATACCAAGTAAGCCATTTTCAAGAATTTTTATTCATTTTTTATTTTTTTGGAACTTTGGAAAGCCAGGTTAGCTCCTCTTATCGCGTTATATTTTCTGGGGAGTCACTGGGCAGCAGGTGTTCTGAAGGAGCTAGAGGAGTGAAAAGAAGAGTTATGTAATTAGGATTTTGAAGACTATGAAGACAATGTTTAAAAGACAGCCTTAACAAAAGCCATAAAGAAGGTTGAGTTTAAGAGTTTCCTGAGGAAAAGATATCCAACAGTGTTTTAAACCGCAATACATCCATTATGGGCATCGTTTTTTCCTTTTAAGGAGCTCTAACGTGGGGCGCCTGGGTGGCTCAGTCCTTAAGTGTCTGCCTTCGGCTCAGGGCGTGATCCCAGCATTCTGGGATCGAGCCCCACATCAGGCTCCTCTGCTGGGAGCCTGCTTCTTCCTCTCCCACTCCCCCTGCTTGTGTTCCCTCTCTCGCTGGCTGTCTCTCTCTCTGTCAAATAAATAAATAAAATCTTAAAAAAAAAAAAGGAGCTCTAATGTGTACATTTGGGAAAAGGCACATACTGCACACTTGGGCAAGATGGACTATATCACAGCTGGGAGGCCATAGCATTTTATATTGCTGGAAATGTGGCAAATTATATTAGTCATTTCACATTATGTCTTTGCTTTGAGAACTTGACTTTTTAAGTATTGCTATTATAGTTGTATTCAAATTAATTGTAAGCATCTGACAGATTTCTAGCTGATGGTTTTCAGAAGTATTTTTGTGGGTGATTGTTCCTAAATATTTGTTTCCTGTTTTCCCCCATCAACAACATAATTGAGATGCAATTCTCAAGTGTACATCCAAGGTCCACACAGGTCCTCTCTCAGAACGTAAGGGATATAATAACTGTAGATGGTCAGTATCATACCAAAAAATAAAAGGCTAAAATCTAAATTTTGAAATGCATTGATTGGAAGTAGCTGCAGAGCCAAGTGATTCGCATTGTTGATTATATTTGCTTTAGGCTGCCAGGTGGATGTAGTTATAATAAAGACAGTGAAAATAAGAACAAAATGACTCAAACTGGCTGCCAAGTCAAAACTGTTTGCTGATCTACCATCTCTGTATAGATTATGCTATCATATGGTTTCACTCATTTATGGAACATAAGAAATAGGAAGATCGGTAGGAGAAGGAAGGGAAGAATGAAGGGGGGTAAACAGAAGGGGGAATGAACCGTGAGAGACTGTGGACTCTGGGAAACAAACTGAGGGCTTCAGAGGGGAGGGGGTGGGGGAATGGGATAGGCTGGTGATGGGTATTAAGGAGGACACGTATTGCATGGTGCACTGGCTGTTATACGCAAATAATCATGGAACATTACATCAAAAACTAAGGATATACTGTATGGTGACTAACATAACATAATAAAAATTATTATTAAAAAAAAGATTATGCAGTCGTAAACTGGATGAAATTCAGCTTCTATACCATACTCTTTCTCCCCAGCGCTTCTCACGTTCTTTGTTGTTACAGAGATGATATCAAGAATAGATTTGGAGCCACCATATACTCTGCTTGGTCGTTATGATCTGTCTTTACTCACAGCACGTCTGACACCAAATGTGTGGGTTTTTTCTCACACCAACCAATTCTCCAACTCTCTGGACACCACCTGGGTGTCCTACAATTCGAAACCGTTCCGACACTAACTGCCTGGAGTTAGCCCGGACCTCACAGGTTAGAGGCTCATCCTACCACACTGCCTCCGTTTCAGATGCCGGGCGCAAGGCCAGGCCGCCAGTACTTCTGACGAACCATAAAGTCTTGGGGGATTCCCACAATCCCCTCCCCAGATTCAGTAGTTTACTAGAATGGCTCCCAGAACTCAGGAAAGTGCTTTATTTATCATTACTGGTTTATTATCGGAGATTCAGCTCAGGAACAGCCAAATAGGGAGGATGTATTTGGCAAGGTGTGGTGCTGGGGAGCAGGAGCAGAGTTCCCATGCCTCTTCTGGGGGTCGGCAGGAACTGTGTCTCTCAGAACTCTTTACCGTTAGAGTTCTGGGCTAAAATGAACAACAAGAGAAAGTTCTATAAAGCTCGGAAGGCAGAAGTGAGGCAACAGCCTTGTTTTGCTCGTGGAATCTCAGGGTGTGGTCCGTTGTTGTTGCAGCTCACACACACGTTCGCAGATTGGCTGGCACGCGGTGGTGGGAGGCAGCAGCTGGGCCCAGGGTTCCTGCAGCTCCTGGGAGAACTTCCTGGGCCAGTAGCTCTCCACAGCTTCTCTGGCTCCCACCAGATCTTGCAGCTTCTCCAACTTTGGGGTCAGGAGTGTGTTCAGCTCTGTGATGAAGGTGCCAGCTTCTCCCACACATTACCTGCTGCATCAAAGTTGGAAGCTTGGAGGAATGAGAGAACGAGGCAGGTTTTAGTTCATCCTTGTGTGTCACACTTCATCTCGGCAGGTTCTTGCCTTCCCCTCCTCCTTTCAGATCCATGTTGCCCTTCCTGCTGTTCGTCCTGTTGATATTAGGTCCAGAATCAGACACAAGGGCTATACGTACATTGTTTATCCACTGCCCACAGTTGCCTAAGGCCTCATCTCTATAACACACTCCAAATGCTTCATTATTCCCATTGTTTATGCTTTTTGCCTAAACCCTGATGGATATACCTATCAAATATGAAATCTCCATTTTTCAATATAAATACACGTATCTGTATCTTATAAAAGGTAGCATGTGTGCGCACACACACACACACACACACACACACACTATACATTCACTAGAAAGAACAGATCATTATTCCTTGGAACCTTCCAGACCTGGCCTCAAGCCTAACATTTGGAGACTTGTCCAGTAAACTCTATGGTTTTCTGATATTTATCTCAAACTAATATTAAAAAAAAAAAAAACTTCAGTCCTCTTTTAGTAAGGGCTGGGGACTCTTGTTTTTACCCTTTCAATTCATTCATTCAGTATTATTTGTGGATGAAACTGACTTCACTCAATAAGTTTGAATTTTGCCCTTGACATGTGGTTGCCACTTTGTTTACTGGCAGTGCCCATCCTATTGAACAGATCACGTTGACTGGGACTACAGAGACTGCTATTGGGGTCACTGTCTGTCCTGGCACCCAGCATAATCTCACACTGACTCATTTACTCATTTAGCAAGTATTCCTTAAGGGCCAGTCGAGTTAAAGGGTAAGAGTTGGTCACTGCCATCTTAGAATTAGAAATCTCTAAGAAGACATATCCATAGCATCCTCAATATATCTATTCCCACAACCAATTGAAAAACACCACAGATAGAAAGAAAAAAAATGCCACAGACTTAGCAATGCAGGGTAATACATTTTAATAAAGTACATTTTAAAAAGTACATTTTAATAAAGTACATTTTAATAAAGATCTCAAGAGTAAAACTTAAATATAGGATCAAAATCATGTGCATTCCCTCACTCTAACTTTTTTGTGATAGTACAAAAATCATACCTGTTTGTATAAAGATAAAAAAATAAAACCATGCACATGCTTTGTCCAAATGTAAATGATCACTTCCTAAATATAATAAGACCGTATAAAATTATATACACCTATACACATATGATTTTTCACGTATGTAGTGATTAAATAGTTGTATCTTTTTAGCCCACAGTAACATGATATAAAGGAAAAAATAACTAAATCCACACAACACACACACACACACAGAGTGCATGAATGTAGTATTCCCCTCCAAAAGCAATATTCAGGAAGATCGATTATGCCTGATGGCATCTTAGAGTCAGGTAGACATTTATGAGAGTACATTGCTCTTTAGCAGGTAAGTCAGAACAGCTATCTGAAGCTCTTGGGCTTGGGGAAACTGAGCTTCTGGGCAACTGGGAATGCTCTCCAAGGTGCAGGGATGAAAAACAATTTGTTTTGACAGCTCTAATTATAGAAAGAAATGAAGTTAACTCAGATTTTAAATTACTACTTTGATGAGTGCTTGATAATCTTATAATCTAAAGGAATTATCCAGTTTCCCAAAGTCAGATTTTGCTAGTGTAGGTTGTGAGATGGAAATGTTGGTGTCAGCAGGTCAGTTTATGAGTTCTGTTCAGTTTTGTAATGGAGTTGAAAAGGATGGATTTACCAGTTTACATAAAATCTGTCTTAATTGAAATCCAAATCAGTTGTGTACGTGTGTATGTGCATGTCCATAAGAACAGGAATAGAAGGGTCCCTGATCTTAAGAGTTCTTAATCATTTTGCGCTATGATTTGGAGCCAAGATTGCTTCATGTTGGTCCTGAATAGCTTCAGAGTTGGTCTGCCAAATACTTCCATCAGGGATCATATAGATTACGTGAACAGTTATGTAATTAATGAATTATTCTTAGCAAATCCAATATTTAACCTTGAAAGATGTATGTTAACCTAAGTTATTGAAATTCATTTTGTGGATGTTCAAATCATGAGATGATTAACTGCATTACCCTCTCTGTTTTAGCTATCACATTTAGATATCACAAATTCCTTTCAGCTCCCTGAGAAATTTCTTTAGTTTTAGCATAGCAGTCAACTGTTTGGAAGTGGAACTAAAAACTAGAAATCGTATGATATTTTATTTTCAGTTGTGTCCAGGGAATCCTTAAGATAGTTATTATTTTTAAAGTTTCATTTTATATGACATCTCACTTTCAGTGGGGTTCCAAGAATCCTTAATGTTGTTATTTTAAAAAATTTCTTTGCTGAATCCTTAATATTTTTGGTGCTTTTTTTTGCTTCATCTAGAAAATTTGGTAAATAAAACCTCTGCTGGCAAACATGAATTTTCACAAAATATCCTTGAGGACAGAGAGCAGCTGTCACCTGGTCTCAGCCTCTGCTGATGTAGAGCGAATGCACTCGGCAAAGCAGTACCATGCCTTGCTGCTTTGCACTCTGGGTAGCCCTGTCTGTGGGTAAATAGGATTGGCAGAGCATCATCTTCTTAATAGATTCCTGGCTCCTCATTGTCACCTAATTCCAGTGCTTGTTCTAAATGTGCATTTGTCATATCTGATTCTAGATAAGATTCTTTCCAGTATTTTCCCTTGTGTCTGTTCCTCCTGTTACTTGATGTCTGCCTCATATATTTTTGAGTCAAAAACTTCTTTAGGGTGGAAGGAAGAAGAATTTTCCCCTGTATCCTTTCATACCTTTACCCTGCCTACAGAATGTTCTCGCTTCCTCCAGTAGATCCTACATGAAGTAAAAACTATAGTGAGATTTAGAGACCTGGTTGAAGTCATATTTTTGTAAGTAAAAATTTTAATTAAAAAAGTAACTCTAACTTTAACCATTTGAACAGATACTACTTCTTAGATTTGTTTTAATCTAGGTCAGCTTGGTTTATTGTTGTTACTATACTGAATAATTGCAATTTTAAAAATTAGCATAGTTTTGGTAAAACTAGGAGAAATACAGGTCTTAAAGTATTTTAAGTTGATGACCATGTCTCATGAGTTGTGACAAAATAATGACAAAGCAACTAGTTGAAAAATAAAAAAAAAGTTTTATTCAACTAAATTATCTTGACAACAGATGAGCTAATTAAAATGTTTTGACTTAGTTCAAATTTAAAGCTGAATAGGTTTATTGAAGCCACTTTGTATTTATAACTGCAATCAAAGTAAAACTGTCTCTCAGATTTTAATTTGGGGGTATGATTTTTCTTTTTTTTTTTTTTAAATTTTATTTTATTATATTGTGTTAATCACCATACAGTACATCCCCAGATTCCGATGTAAAGTTTGATGCTTCATTAGTTGCGTATAACACCCAGTGCACCATGCAATACGTGCCCTCCCTACTATGGGGGTATGATTTTTCTTACTATGTGCTGTGAATGTAGTACTTTCAAAAAAATGTTTTATTTATTGAAGAAAGACAGAGAGAGTGAGTGTGCACAGGTGGGGTTAGGGGAAGAGGGAGAGGGACAAGCAGACTCCCTCCTGCGTGCAGAGCCTGATGCCGGACTCTGTCCCAGTCCCTGAGCTCATGACCTGAGCTAAAGTCAGACGCTCAACCGACTGAGCACCCCCCCGGCGCCCCATGAAAGTAGTAATTTTAATTTTCTGTATGGGATAACATTGCGTCATTTGATTCAAAACAATAAATATGTTTCTATTTATAATACGTTAAATATAATACAGGATTTCACATGTAGAGAACATAGCCCTATAACTAACAAAAAAGAAAGTATCTGAAGTTCCTATTTTTTAATCTTACCAAAAGCATTCCTTCAAACAGCACCCATTCCCTTCTCATATTCCCAGTCTGTAAATGCACCTCAAGGCTCAGTAATCTGACCTTTCATATTTACTATCCAGTCTTACATCATCTCAGCTAGACCCAAGGCTGGAAAAATCCTTAAGGGCTCCTAACATTTTATATGTAGTTCTGACCTCTAACCTGAACTCCATCTGCTTTCCCAGCTTTTCCAGTTGGACATCTCATAGGCAAATTTTCCATGTCTCAAAACAAAATTTGGTTTCCAACTCCTGGCCCCCAACCCATTTCAATAAATGGCAATGCCGTTCTTCTGCTTGCTGAGGTCGAACCCTTGGAGTCACCCTCGTGTCCTTCTTCCACACTTTACCTGAAAGTCTGTCTCGCCCTCTGCACTAAGCTGCTGTATCTGTCTACTAGAGCATTGCAGTAGCCTTCTCCCTGGCCTCTCCCCCTCCTCTTCTGCCCCACTGCAATGTGCTCTCTGCATGTCAGAGGATCATAGTACTCTGCTCAAAGCTCTTCAACAATTTCGTCTCACTCAGTAAATGTCACCTGCCCTTCTCCCCTCTGCTTACTCCACCCTTACCAAACAAGCACCCTTCCTGTTCTTTTGTTTTTTTAAAAAAAATTTTATTTATTCACTTGACAGAGAGACAGCCAGAGAGAGAGGGAACACAAGCAGGGGGAGTGGGAGAGGAAGAAGCAGGCTCCTAGCGGAGGAGCCTGATGTGGGACTCGATCCCACAACTCCGGGATCACGCCCTGGGCCAAAGGCAGACGCTTAATGACTGTGCCACCCAGGCGCCCCATCAGCACCCTTCCTGTTCTTTCAGCAGGTCAAACCAACTCCTCTCTCAGAGTTATGCTGTTCCCTCCCCTGCAAGGCCTTTCCCCCAGATGTACCATTGACTGTGACCTTCATTTCATATGGGTCTTTAGTCTAAAGTTCCTTTAACAAAGAAGTCTTCCAGGATCATCCTATATAAAATAGCATCCCTAGTTTCCACTTCATGGCTAGAGAGTGTGTTATTGCATTTCATAACATCTCTAAACCTTACATGTTCTGTATTTATCAGTTTATCGCACCTGCCCACGTTAGAGGAGGAGATTTCTGTGCTCAGGAATTTTGCCTGTTTGTTCACTACTTTCTCCAGAACCCAGAACAGTGCTGCCCCCTTAGGCATTTAATAAAAATTGTTGAGTGAATGAATGAACAGATTGCATTATTTTGTCAACTAACACATACTGACTACTTGCCTAGCACTATTTCAATTATTGGGAACTCAAATGTGAATAAACATGGGCTCAGCCTTCAAGTGGGAGCCGTGGACATACAAAAAATCACTTAGAATATGATATGATGAGCATATTGCATAGTGAAAAACAAGTTGCATAAGGTTACATTTTACATGATGTGTAAATATACATACATATGTATTATTTAAGAATTTTACATATTAGTAATCTACATTAGACACGTATGTTAGTGATAAATACCAAATTCACGATAGTGGTCAGCACTGGGAAGGTGGAAGGGTGAAAGAGTATAATTTGAAGGAAATTCAGGGGACTTGAATTTGCAATGCTTTATTTTTTATTTTTATTTATTTTGAACAAATAAAAATTGCATATTTTTTTAAAAAAGAATATATTATGAATGCTATTGTGAATGCTGAAATATTTATGGATGACATGGTAGGATATCTAAGACTAGCTTCAAAATAGTATGAGGGAAGGGTATGATTTATATGTGGAACAATATGTTAATAATTCATAAAGCCAGGTAATGACTACATAAGGATTCATTACACTATCCTCCCTATTTTTAACAATATTTGACATTTTGCATAACAAAATATGCTTTAAAAATCCTATAGTAGGGGCGCCTGGGTGGCTTAGTCGTTAAGCATCTGCCTTTGGCCCAGGGCGTGATCCTGGTGTTCTGGGATCCAGCCCCACGTAGGCTCCTCCACTGGGAGCCTGCTTCTTCCTCTCCTGTTCCCCCTGCTTATGTTCCCTCTCTTGCTGCCTCTCTCTCTCTCTGTTGAATGAATAAATAAAATCTTTAAAAAAATCCTATAGTAATATAGTGGATGAAACAATAACTTTTCCTACAGGCACAGGGTGTCTTTCTAGAGAAAATGGGATTTACACTGGTTCCTAAAGGAGCTGAGGCAACAGTGGTGAGCAATCTGGGAGCCATACCGCTGTCACTATCTGCCCTGCAGAAGGAAAGAATGCAAGGTCTTGACATTTCTAGGTGTGGCTCAAATCAAACAAAATGATAAAGTGAATAAGGAAAATAGTCTTGGAGGAAAATAGTGACCTTGGAGGAAGATAGTTAATGACCTTGTTTGCAACATGAAAGGATATGAAATTATTTTATAAGGAGTCAAAAGCCAGCTGAAATTTTAAAACTTCACAATTTAGGTTGGTAACGCTAATAGCATATACACTGTGCAGTGACTGGTAGCCAGGAGACACTTTACCAACGGCAGAGAGATTTCTCTAATAGAATGTCTTCTTGATAATTTGCTTTGAGTGTTATTTGTCTGTTTCATTGCAATACTTGATACGAGCTCTGTCTACAGAAGACTTTTTAAAAAATAATAAATGTTTTGTCATCCTGTCCATGTCAAAGTTTTAAAAGAATTGTACAATTGATAGTTTATTTAAAAATTAACATTATATTGAAAAGCTGTGATTACATGATAAATTTTTGCAAAGAGGTTACATTGTGGGGGTAGATATAGACAGATATTGATCTAAATCTGACACTCTTGAAAAAATTGTTTATATTCTTCGTACTGTTGAGTTCTTTCGTTTTTAAAGGAAGCTCTCATCCTGGTGTCTAGGGCATGTTACCTTGCTATATTTTATGATGTCATGACTCTATCTAAGCTTTCCAGTCTCCATATGTGTGGTTGGTTGCAGGAGCAGATCACGTAACAAGGTAATTTGATGAGCTCAGCTTCCAGGTTTAGGGTCACAACCAATTTTCACTGTAACACTTCTTTCTATCCTCATGTTCTTTATCCTCTAAACCTTCTCATTCAGTGGGAGCTGTAAAGCAGCAAGTTTGACTCCAACTCTCTTATTCTTAATGCTTTGGGACCTTGGCATAATTGGTCCTACTATGCCATTGAATGTGAAATACAGAGAAGATAGTGACCTCTAAATTGGTTAAGAACCAAAAGCTTTGTTCTGTATAGAGATCCCATACATATGTTTTTTACTTTCACTCTGAAACATAAGTAGTTCTATATTGAGTCTTCAGCTAGGATATTTTGCCTCACTTTGTTTTTAATCCTTCAGGAATTAATAATTCCTTCATCTGTTGCTTCCAAATTGTTTTTTTAATTCAACCAACATATTATGATCCAAAATATCTACTGTTCTGTGCAAAGTGCTATGAGGAATATAATGTTGGTGAAACCCTAGCCTCAGAGAACTTAAAATTTAAGGAAGGGGTTAACATGTACCCAAATAATTATGGTCCAAGGTCAAATATGATAAGTAACAATGTTTTGGGGTTACAGAGAAATGTTGTATCATGTCTGGTTGAGAGCTGTGGAAAGAAGATGCTAATCATACTGTCTGGTGTCTCATCTTCCAAGTGCAATAGGTGGGCTGGCAGAATCAGCATTCTGTGAGAACTTGCTAGATGTGTGAATTCTCAGGCCCCAACCAGATACACTGAATCAATCACGGTTTTTGGAAATGTACCCTCTCAATCTGTTTTAACAAGCTGATTTTTACCCATGCTAGTATCTTGCAGTTACTCAATATAAGTAGATTGATTGTTGATTTTTGAGGGGAAGGGGTGGTGAATTCCTTTCAGATATTTTGTGTGATGAGCAAATTGTTTTCCTGCACAGCAGAATTCCCTGAGCACTGCCTCGGGCTTGGCTTTGATTATGACTACCTTTGAAAATATGATAAATCTCTAATGTATCGATTATTACATGTTTCTTGGCATTGTAAGTTGATGTAATAGAGTTTTTTAAAAAAGTTTTCACTCACTTATCCTTTTAAAAATAAAATATATATAAAGTATTTTAGATTTTTTAAATAACCTTTGTGCTCAAGGTAACCAATTTAGAATATTGGTATTTGGAGATTGTTTTTAAAAGATCTAGCCTCAAACTAAGATTTTAGAAGATTCAGGTTTATATTAAAATGATGAGGACATTTGCACTGTCATCAGGCATTTCAGCTACAGAAAACACTGGCATTAGGCCATGTGCTGGGAGAGTGTATAGATGTGAAATTTACTGGGCTGTTGTTTCTGGCAGACAGTGTGAAACAGGAAATGACCTGCGCACAGCAGGCTGCAATGAATTGAAGTGATGCTAGTTCTTGTAGGTTTACTTCACCAACTCCTTATACTTTTAAAGTGATACTGCCCAGAGGGTTAGCAACGGTATTGGTTTTTGTTCGTGTTTTGCTTCAGCAATTAATAGTTTGTGAATATTATGTATATGGTTCGGGAGGCATTTTGCTGGGTACTTTTAGTGAGCTGAGAAAATCCTAAGTTTTAGATAAAATCTACAAGTCTAAATTATGCATTATCAAGGCTTTCTATAAGGGAATCAGAAATTTTTGGCTTCGATTTTGTCATCATGCAGATACATCCCAGGTTTTAAGAATTGCATGTGATATGCTGAAAATAGAGACAATGCAAATGACAAGAAAAGTAACATTTTAATTGCTTAGAAAGAAAAAAGTTTCCTTAACATTCAGTAGCTAAATCCAGTAAGTTAGTGTATAATAGACAGTAATAGCTGAGATTTTATGCTCCTGCTCAGAAATCCAGTGTGAAATTGTGAGTTTAGAATGGCAGTGATTAATCATTATGGTGAACTGTCAAAAAAGAGTTAAGGTCATTTATGTTAATGATTGCAGTATGCAGTTTTTGACATTTACTGTGAGCCCTAACATATTTCATATATAACAATTAACCAAAAATGCAAACATCTGGAAAGTAGTCTGACTGAAATCTTGGAAGAAGTGATATAAATTTAAACACACACACACACACACACACACACAACCATGCACACACACCATTGGAAGATACCTTGGAATAAATAGTTGCATTATAAAAGAGCATTTTATAAATAAACTGAAACATAAATAATTTACCCAGTATAAGATAATTTTCCCCAAAGCAATGTATATAATGTCAACAGTAACCACAACCCAGATTGCACAGCAATATTTGTTTGGTAATATTCAGAAAACATTTAGGTGCCATGGTTAGGATATGAATCATGTATGGATTGCACTTAGGCAAATTTGTGGTCATTACCAATTCCCCAATATTTGTTTTAAATTGCTTTCAAGTAAAAACATCTTGGTTATTATGCAATAAAAATGACTATATAATCTAGGTTATACATGCATATACACAAAGACACACACACAGAATTAAAACCAAAAAAGGGTAAATATTTTATAAGATTCAATTCCTGGAAATGCAGATAGGTATGAAAAGACATGCTGTGGAACATGTTATATCACAAAAAGTATAATTATGTTGTTAGTTTGGTGGATACTAGACAGGCTTCATGAGGAATACTTTATTACCCAGTAAGGAAACATTTCTGTGTTGAGGGCAACTTGTGAAGGTTATATATAACATGTCAAAATAATTCATTTGTGGGAAAATAATTTGTACATGGGAACTTTCAGACCCATTGAATGCCCCTGGCAGTATGGCAGTATTATTACTGAATTGTGGGGATTTGGGTTAAGAAGGGAGCTGAGTGAAGAGCTTTGAGGCTGGAGCGAAGTCAGCAGTAGGGTGACAAGAAAATAATTATGATGCTCTGAACACATCCTTGCCCATTCAGGTTGCTTTCAGCCTTAATTATTTAGGAAGCATAGCTTCACCACCATCCACGAGTGCTTTGCACTTAACTTGCCTAAAGTCCTATGCAGTCTTCCTTGGCTTTTAAGATTTCTCACTTTTTGACGTTGTCTGTTGACTTTGCACAAAGCTAGAAATAGCACAAGATGGTAGGGAGGTAAAGACGAAGAAGAGATCATTCATAGGTAAAGTGCTTGGATTTGGTAACTGAAGCCTTTTCTTTCTCATAAGAATGTGTATGTGTTTGTATGTGTGTACGTGTGTGCATGTGTGGTTTAAATTTTCTTACCAAGTTTTATGAGTCATCAATCAAATTTCTCCACAGTTTTCCATAGCAAGCAGAGTTATGAGACATGAATTTCACTTAAGGAGAATTTTATTTAGACTGATTTCTTATAAAATTCATCTAGATGATATAGATGACAATGGAGAAAATGGGTAGGGTAACTTGTGTACTTTACTTATTTGATTTTGATTTAGGTGTTCAGACAGATTATTATAGATGCATTACAAAACACCCTCTAGCCACTCCACACTCAAAGAATTGGTTTTTTTTTTTTTTTTTGGTAACTAGACTCTACCTCTGGCTCATTCAGCAAAGATGAACAACTGCTTTTTAGTGAAACAATTGTAGGGGGTAGGAAAGACCGTTGTGACTTGTCTAGCCTTGGTCATTCTCTCGCCTCCAGAAAACTCTTTCAGGAAAACCAGAAGTCTCTATTTGAAATATGTGCTTAGAATGTATAAGAAGTCTTGAATATTCTATTATCTATTTCTTGATTATTCTACTATCTCATTTTCTTTTTATATAAATACTCTCTGGTAAACCATTTGGTGCCCCATTTCCCCCTTCTCTGAGCTATTCATACCTACCTTGTGTGGTCAAATTACAATACAGATCAACAAATCCTAAACCAAAACTATAAAGTTTAGGAAACAAAGAAATTATAAATATGTTATATTTAAAATAAGCATTGCAGTTCAACCACTTTGGAGTCCTTGGCAATGTCTTAAAAAGTTATACATCCTTTACTGTATGACCAGTAGTTCCACCCCTAGGTATTTACTAGAAAGAAATGAAAACACAAATATAGGAGTTCTTTTCATAATAGCAAAAATTTTGAAATAACCCAAATTGCCCACCAGTAAGTGAATGGATAAATAAATTTCTGTATGTCCAACCAACGAAATACTACTCAAGAATACAAGAGAATCATTGAAACAGGCAGGAGTGAAAGAAGACAGACACACAAGTTTTGTTTATACGAAACACTTCAACAAGCAAAACAAATTCACAATAACAGTAAGCAGATCAGTGATTGCCTGGGGCTGGGAGAGGGCTAGGAAGGATTTCCTGCGAAGGAGTATAAGAGGACTTTTTGGGGTGCTGGAAATGTTTTAGATCTTGATTATAGGGGTGGGTACTGGAGGGTATACACTTGACAGACTTGTCAAACTATATACTTACAATAGGTGTGTTGTAAATCTTGTTTCAATAAAGTTGATTTTGAAAGACTAGAATATTGAGTGTGTAGGGACAAAGCAATGTGTGGTAGACATCATGCTGCAGTATTCAGTGGTAGGAAGTAACACCCCCAGAAGAGCAAGACCTGAAATCGTTTTGAATCAAAATAGTACTGAACTGAGATAAAAATTGGAGCAGTCAGTATTTTCTTCTATACTGCCAGAAAGGTCAGAAATAGCAAAACTTTATTAATTAGCACAGTATAGACATTATACTAAGCACTTTATAAGCCTAATATTGTTTTCTCCTCTCTAAACCTCCATGAGAGAAGTTGTGGGGGGAAAAAAAAAGCCTAGGGAGACTAAGTACAGTACTGAAAGTCACATGGCCAATGAGTTGCAGTGCTCGGATTTAAATCAGACTGACTGAAAAATATCAGTGCTTACCAGGTATACTCGACTAAGGCTTCCTGAACCATAATTTCTTACACAATTATGGAAATACTATTATTTAGGATTGTTCAAATAAGACATATAAAGACTGTTGCAACCCAGAGAATAAACCATTGTACCCATGCATATTAGTCAATAAATATTTGACTATCTACTCTGTGCCAGAAATTGTACTACATACGGGGAATATGACAGATCACCCGCTCTTGTGAGTTTATCGATGTAGGTAGTAAAACAAAGAAGTTGAAATACAGTGCAGGAAGGGAATCACATGCTCAAAAAACCACATTGCATAGGCAGCCACCCTGTTGGAAGTGGTGATATCTGAGTGAGAGCTGATGGATTCGTGAGTTTGCTCTCTGGGTGTAGGAAGAGGGGTAGAGTAATGCCCTAGAAGAGATTTATGGGAAAGGCTGGAGGAGAGAAAAGTTCAGTAAGATTTAGTGGGACTGGAGTGCAGAGGGAGGAAATGGTAAGAGAGAAGGTTGAAGGAATCGGCAGGGGCCAGATCCCATAGAACCAGTAGAGCATGAGTAATTTGTCCTCCAAACCAGAATACATGAGAGAGAAAGGAGCACCATTAATAATTATGCCTACACAACAGATCTAAATTGGGGTGGCCATGACCAGCCGGTTGTTCCATAAGACTTGAAAGGAAATTTGGGGTTTTTAGGGATAGTAGGCATAACCGGAGGGTTTTAAATAGAGAAGTAAAATGACCAAATTCGACCTTGCATCATGTTTATCAGTATGCTTTCAGGAGGGGCTTGAAGGGACATTTAGTACATTTTAACTTTCTCATGTATGTGCTTGATGCCTTTCGAATCTTTACGTTCTCAATGGAAGTTATAGTCCCTCAAGAAATAATTAAGAAAAAAGAACACTGAATATTTTTAATACATTAACAGCCAAAAATATAAAGAGAATTTGAAAAACAAAATTATTTATGAATTTCTTTTCTTTCCCAATCATGTAAAAGTGATATTTAGCAAATATTCTAAATAAAAGTGCCTGAAAAATAAAAGAGAAAATAGTTCCTCCAAAACATTTTAAAATGGGTAAAGATTTATTTCTTAAGCAATTTCCAAGGCCCTGCTATCCCAGAGTCAAATTTTGATAATGTTATATAATATAAGTAAAAATATTTAAGATTGTTTCTTGATTTAAAAGATTGTAAGAGAAGTGGTATAATACTTTAATACTCTATACTTTGTCTTTACTTTGTCTATACTTTGTCTTCATTCATTTGAATATTCAACAAATAGATATGCAATGCCTAAAATGTGTTATGAGAACTATAGTAACATACTGATCTCCCCACACACAAGGCGAATAAGAGCTGAATCTCACAGAGCTTTGTTGGCAATGCTGTTGTTATGCTTTTATCCCAGCAGCAAAGAGAAGTCACTTTGGGGTTTTTAGGAGTGTATTTATATCTACCTTTGAAAAATGTCACTTTGGCTGCAATTTGGAGAATACATTGGTTGGGATGGGGGAAAGAAGTGAATATAAGTAGACCATTTAAGAGGCACAAGACCCTAGGCTGGGTTGAAGGTTATGAAGAGAAGTGAGTGGATTCCAGAAATATTCAGGAGACAAAAGCAATGAAATATAGTG
This sequence comes from Ailuropoda melanoleuca, assembly GCF_002007445.2. Classification (NCBI taxonomy): domain Eukaryota; kingdom Metazoa; phylum Chordata; class Mammalia; order Carnivora; family Ursidae; genus Ailuropoda; species Ailuropoda melanoleuca. The sequence goes on from NC_048233.1 coordinate 32,462,887, forward strand.
GTAGATAGGATAGGAGAGTGGAGGGAGAGACTTGGTCACAGATGATTGTATGGTTTACTTGGCTGAAAGGTCATGCCATTATCTGACTTAGGCAGATGACAGAATTGGTAGAAAACTTCAGAAGATTGTTATGAACTGTTAGAAAGCCTTGAGACGTACAAGGGAGTAGTCAAATAGATAATTGATATGAAAATCTGGAGACAGTGATGGTCTAGCAATATAAATGTGTAAGTCAGATGCATAGAGGAGATAACTAAAGCTTTGGGTGTGAATGACCTTGAGGTAATAGAGCTAAGAATTCCTTGGAATATACTTTAGAGGGAGAAGAAGAGCATCCTCAGGAAATTCAACATTTAATGACCGGATAAAGGAGAAAGAGCCTTCGGAGACAAAGAAGAAATGGCCACAGAAGAAGGAAAAAAAACCACAGAAGTATGGTAATAACATAGTTTAGCAAATGCTATGCCAAGAGATTGAGTTTTTCAGTTGTGTTATATTTATGTTTATTTTGAACTGATTTCACTATAACTGCAGTTGGAGACAGTATTCTCAAATGGAAAGCAATTGTGATTCATTTGCCCATTTCTGTTTACTCATTTCATTTTTCTGTGAGTGGGACTCAGCCAGTAGAAAAACTGTAAATAGCTTAGAAACTGCCTAGGTTTTTAAACTTAACAGTTATTTTAGAAGCTAACATTTATTTAAGGGTTTATTATGTGCCCATGCTAAGTGCTTGAGTTGCATTGTTATTTTTAAAATTTTTTAAATTTACATTCAATTTAATTAACATACATTGTATTATCAGTTTCAGAGGTAGAATTTAATGATGAAATGCAATTATTTAATCCTTTCAACAAACTATGGGATAGATGGTATTATTACCCTTTTTATAAATGAATAGAGTAACAGAGAACTTGAATAACTTGGGCTTGACTTTATAGCAAGTGACAGAGCCTGGATTCAGGCACAATTAGCTACTCCGTGTACCATAATTGCTGACTGAGGGTTACTCCATCATCATGTGTCCTGATGTGAAGCTGGCAGAGATTATGCTGGACAGCTGGTATTTTCTAAAACCCAAGTTGTTTGTATTGTGTTGTAAATTATACCCACTGTCTTGCTATTGCTTCTCTAGTATCCAATGAGAAACATCTATATCCTGTTTAATTTTGGACCTGTTGGGTTAATAATATCTATAGTCTCAGTGTTTTTCTCTGGTAAATAGATTAAGGGAAGGAGAGAAAAAAAAAAGGTGGAGTAGGGGAAGTAGGGAAACCATATACTAGAAATGAAATGCCTTATTTTACACATAATTCAAGTAGGGGTCCTGGTAATAGAAGTCCTCTTTGTATAGATAAGAAAGAGAAAAGATTCCTTCTCCACAATCAGAAGATCATTATACAAGGTGGAGAAAAACAGAAATTCTGTAATAAATATAATTTTTAAAACAGAAAATATTTGATAAAAATATAAGTACTATTAAAATTAAGTAATGAAATATGAAACTACTCAATTTATTCAATCCACAAACATTTATTGAGTGCATAGTATTTGCTTGGCCACTTTTCTAGTACTAGGGATGTAGCAAATTTCCTGCTCTTGTGGATCTTATATTCTATTGGGAAAAATGGGCAATAAGTAAGCAAACAGGTGTGTAGTAGGTCAGGTGGTGATATATGCCATAATAAGAAAGTAAGATAAGGAGAAAAGGAAACAATGCGGATGCTGTCCAGTTACTGTTATCAGATGAAGGCCATGACAATGGTGTAAGAATACAGACTTTGGTTTACTTTTTGGCTCTCATGTTGGTAAAGACATTAAGAAGTGATATATGGAGGGAGTACTACAGTGAGTTCTCTCATTTACTGCAGGTTGAAGCATCAACTTTTAAAATAATTGTGTACATTTAGAAATTAACCCACAGTTAAATACATACACGCAAGATACTGGAGGAAAACACCCAGATGGTAACAGTGGCCATCACTGGTTGGGTTTTATTTTCATCTTTCTATTTTAAACATTTAAATATAGTTCTACAGTGTATAATTCTATAATAAGAAAATTAACATTTAAACATTGCTATAGTATGCCTATTGAGAGAAAAGACAGAGTAGAAAGAGAAAGAAGAAAACAAAGGGGGAGAAGAGACAGAGAGACAACAGTTAAAAACAGACATAAAGCTTAAATACACAGAAATAATCTTCATATTAAGAAAAAGAGTTGCAGAGAGGGGGGAGAGATATGTCTGTAAATCTGCTCACACAATTCTTCATGTTATAACCTTTAACATACAGCCACTGAAGATTATAATTCTGCACTTTAACAGGACAAGCATAGAAATATTGATACTAGAAAATTATTTGTGTTAGATGAAATTACTCTGAGGGTTGGCTCTGATAATAGAATTAAAACAGGAAGTTAAACCTGGGCCAGACTCCTGCTTTGGTTCTCTGTCTTTTTTGCAGATATATATGTAGTTATATATGTAGACAAAAACTTCAAGACATCACAGAGACAACTCTTAAAAGTACGTTAAGAATTAAAAATTAAAATAAAACCTTAAAAAACTGATTCTTTTATACTGTTTACATTATTTCACGAATGAACTTAGTCTGAGGTACTGTTTTGAACTAATCAGCTTACTCCTAGCTCTCTCTTTTGATAGCTTTATCAGTAACTATTTCACTTACTGGGATTATAAATCCTATTTATTTTGCAAGTAAATCTACAGAAATCGAAGTGTCAGTTATATATGTCTTTTTCATCTATATTTCTGATAAGATTCAGAGAAAACTGACCTTGAAGGAACAGCTTAGACTTGTATTAGGTCACTTTCTACTTTATTTCAAAATACTGCCAGTGAACTGGTTTGTTCAGAATATCTGAAGAGACTCTTTGAAATTTTTCTGTATTTGATTAATGAAAAGGAATCAGATGCATTTTCTATCAAAAATACTGGAGCAATTAAATTTGCATTTTAAAGATGAGATCTTTCAGACAGCCTTTTTCTTTCTTCTTTTTTAAAATTTTCTTCTTTTCTCTTTTGGCCAATTCTTTGGATAATGTTTTTAAAAAGATTTGCTTATGATGTTTTGTTTTGACTTCTATTTTAGAGGAAGAACAATAGTATTAAATATACCATATTTTCTAGTAGAACTTTGTTGTAATTTCCAGCATGACAGCAGAGACAAGGAGTGTGTGTTCATTTTGGTACAATTTATATGAAAACTTTAGTCTTGATTCCCTTTAAACAAAGGCTATAAGAAGTTCCATATTCTGGGTGGTCTCTGATTAAACAAGCTAGTGCTATTGAGTTCAAGTGTCATAGTTCATTTTGTTTTGAAAATAAGATAAACTCAAGCCTTAAGGAAATTCAGAATGTAACAGATCCAAGTTATGACTGCAATTATACACAAGTTCATGTAAGATTGTGTTTCTTTTATTATATAACAGTGTTATCTTATGTAGCCAGTGTTATGTTATGTAATTACTAGTAATAAATACATTCCTTGACAATAAAAATTACTATCCTACTATGTTATCAACAAATAGGAAGGAATAGTCAGTTTATTAGTTCCATCAAAATTTAATTGAGAGCCTATTATATCCACTGTGGAGCTAGGCAAGGTGATACCATTTTATTTTTAAAAAGTAAGCACAAACAGTCTTACATGAACTTCTGTGTAATTGTCATACCTTGGTCTTCTATAGTCTGTATTTTCTTCATTTTACCCACAGTGAAACATTAGTATTTCTCACAGTTTTCCACTGGAAATATTTTGAAAGACAAAAAATAATGAGCTTCTAACCCCAGGGTTATGCCAATTTACTACAAAGTAACCCTTGCAATCAGGGGTATTTTTTTTTAAATCTTGTGTGTTTTTTTTTTTTTATTAAACTCTGTGATGTATCTTTCCTTTTTAATTACAAAAGCAACATGTTTTTATTAAGTAAAACTGATGATCTAGAAAGATACATTATTTATTTTGTTGCTTCATGAATTCCATGGCATATCCCAGTTTGAAAAGATAGAGAATTCTCTATCCCTAGACTCATTAGAGATGTACCAAATGTATAGGGGTTCAGGAATTCCTTAGAATTCCTCATATGAATTTATGTAGATTTTTATCATTAACTTTTGATAGATTTTTTTAAAAATGCATGTGGTGTATTTGTGAGGATGTAAAAACACAGGACTTAGTGAGGAAGTTACAGCTTTCTTTAGAAAACACCTAAGGGCAAATAGGCAAATCTCATTCCAGATGGTTTGTTGGAAATGTAATAACTTGTGATAAAGGAATTATGCCACATCAGAAGTTACAGGCTTAATCAAGATTTAGGAATTAAAGGAATCAGATCCTATTCTTCTACAAAAGCAGTCAAAGTAGTTATATTTCCTTTTTTTATTGTTTTGGAATCTTCTCAGTTTGACCGAACTCAGCGATTTACAGTGAACTATAATACGAGAAAGAGAAACACACTCTTGCATTATCAGATCCACAGCAAAGAATGTGAGAATGGAAAGAGAATCCTTATGGTGCCCAGCAACGGAAATAGGGCAGAATGGTAAGGAAGAGGCAGACTTCAGTACTGAAGATGGACCTAAGGGCTCCTCATTGAAGCCTGGATATGAATCCTGTGATTGCAGTTTCTTCTTCCACCTTCATCCTCCCATTGTCTCATTCCTTGATTCCATTTGCACTCCTTCAAGCCTCCTGGAGGTTTTGTGCGGTTCCCTAAATTACTGTCTTCTCTGACATCAGGACTTCTGTAACTTTTTCTACTTCCCAATGTCACTGATGACATGAAGATGTAACAATTACTACAGCTCTGCCTGCTGAAGGACTGTTGCCCCACTCCATCCTGTGGCAGAACCTGGAGATAAGCAGTCACCTATATGTACACAAAGGCAACTTGCATGTCGCTTTCCCCACCATATACTAGATTATTTTAGTAATCAAAACTCACTTTAGATTGATCCGAAGTGACACTGGTAGAAAGTAAATATAGATCACTCAAGTAAGGTAAGCTAAGCTGTCTGGGTTTTTAGAATTAAATAAGACAAATCTTAAAAATTAATAAATGAAATCAGTTGAATTGCTATTTTTAGCCTGATTTTTGAAGCAGGGATAAAAAGCACAATGCATATATTAAAATTCTTAGCCACACAGTGTGTACTATTCAGGTGAAATATACACAGTATTAGAAGATTAACTCATGCTACAATGATAAATTACAAGCGACCATGGTTCTTTGTGTATATTGGGTAAAGAAAATCACAGAAGGAGATAATTCATTCACTTTAATTACTCCTCAAAATTAGTACTGATTCCTATAGTGACTCCCAAAAGCAAAAGGAATATGTGCATGTCTGTGTATATGTGTGTGTTTACACACTATGTATATCAGTGAGACATATAAAGTGAGTTACACAGTCATGCTACTAATTTTTCAGTTTTTCAGAATGTACTGATATAGTCATCTTTATTGAATTATATCTTGTATTCATTTAAAGAAATGAAAATGGAGTGCATTAACTAGGCAAAAGCAAAACACTGATGGGGAAGACTTAGCAATCATAAATTTTTGTGCTTATATTAAATTTTAAAACTTCAAGTTATGCAACAAAATATTTACTGTATATAAATCCAAATTTGTATACCCCTGTATCAGTAATAGGTTGAATCAATCCAGAAGCATGCTGTCACATGTGTGATCAAGGACTACCCCTAATGATAAATTAAGATGTGGTCAAAGAAACTAACAGCCTCTATACATCCCACACCTTTGACCTAGTATCCTAATCCTTTGAATTCTCAGAACTATTTAAAAACAGAGAATTATAGTTAAGAATATGTGCATACTTATGAATATCCCCCATTTAGAGGAAGGGAAAAAATCTTATTTAAATTCTATCATTTTTCTGCTATGTAACTACTCAAGACTGCAGGTACAATGAACAGTGTCTTTTATATAATAAAATAAAGAAAGGATTTTATTGGCAAGACTAATATTAACACCTAATGGCAAAGAAGATCAAGTGTATGTGGCCTTTACAAAAGTAAACCTCAAATTGAGTGTATACAATATACCAGATGATTACATTAATTGGCTTTATAAGCATCATGAGTAAAGTATCATTTCAACAGGAATTAAGACCAATCTTGTATTATTCATAGGTCTTAAAAATTTATGTATTGCCACTGAAATATATCCTTTTTGCCATTTTCTTATTATGCATGTAGTGGTTTGTAGTGGTTCAGAAAATCCATTAGAGGGCAATATAATATTGCTCTGTAGCTGAGCAAATGTACTAGTGAGAGGATGTACAGACCATCCTGCCTCTCTGTGTGTGTGCTTTGAAAATGGGCTTCTAAATAACAAATGATTTTAATTTTAGCCTTCCTTTGTCAGTGTTTGATTTTTCTGAAACACAAATCTTAGCTGAGTTTTAAGCTTTTTGAAAAGAATTGAGTTAGAAAGAAATATTCTAAATTTGGCTTTCTACACATGTATTTTTGATTTGATAGATACAAATAGGTAGTACAATAAATGTCCTCAAGTTTTAAAAGGTCTTCTTACAATATAATAGAAGAAGTTCCTTAAAAATTAGTAGAAAACTTGTTTGGAGTTTATAAATTCAGTGAATATATATCTCTGTATAGCTCTCTCTAGAACTATGAAATTCTGTGCTTCTTTTTAAAGAACCTTGATTGTTTATGTTAAAGGCCATATATTTTACATGTATGGCTTATGGCTTTACATGTATGGCTTATAAAGTTAAGACTTGTACTCAGTCATCAACCCAAGTACATTTGTAAGGTTGAGATACAGTCTTCACTTACGTAACATGCTAGTTTCCGTAATTTAATATATCTTTTAGTTTTACTTAATTGAAAAGTATTAAGAATGAATATATCATGAATATGGATTTACTTTAAAATACTGTTCTGTGTGATACCAGGGCACTGGAGCTCAAATTCTATCTTAAATCCCATGGATTTAAGTATGTTACAACAACAACAACATATAAAGAAAACAGTGGGCATTAAAGTACTGTATTAGGACTTCTGCTTTCTTCTAAAATGATAATGAGTCAGTTCTGGATTGTTTCTGAGCACAGGGGTAGCTGCTGCCAGGATCAGGGATGAGCTTCTGGATTACACAGGGACACCTGTCACGAAAAGACTGCTGAGGGCCTGAAATTGGGTGAAGGGGGTGGAAAGTAACTAATCAATTAGGCGGACTCTTTTTGGAATATGGACTAGACCCATGCCCCTCAAACTTTTAGCCATATCCATATACTGCTTGTACTGTTATTTACTTCATTGGGTCACTTTTTAAAATTAAATCAGTGTACTGTAAATTACCATAAATTGAAATGATAAGCCATAAATATCAGGAAACAATAAAAATAAAGACAAGGAAAATGCATTAAGTTTAAAAAATGAAATTAAACAATAAAAATAAATCACAAGGGATCCAATATCTATACAGAAATGCATAGCTGAAAATAAATTATTCAATGCATAGATTTTTTATTATCAGTCCATAATAAAGGGATTTGTTTGGGCCCCGTGCTACTAAGTTTGTGATGTAAGATGAGATTTTTAAATCAATAAGATAATTCCATTTTGTGTGTGTGTGTCTTGATATTTACTGGAAGCCAAGAATCCCATTTCACATATGCACCTAGTTAGATATTGTGAGCCAGTTTGCAGTTTACACTTTTAATTATGGACACTGAGAGGTTCTTTGAGTAGGAGGAAGCAGATAGGAAGCAGGAAGCTAGATCTCAGGCTACTATTTGATCTGGGTGAGGTGCCCACCTCAGGAAAAGGTATTTTGAGAAGCCTCTGAAATTATACAGCTTCCCTTTCATTCTCCCTATTGCCAATACTCATTCTGTGCCCAAAGTGGAAAAGCCCCCGAATAAGGAAGTGCCTGGGGCTAACCTAGAACTCCTTTGTTCTCCGCATGGTCCAATACATAGCACATCTTAAAAATCTGCATGCTCCCATCACCTTCCTATGTGTGAATCGACCCCAACTAAGACTGCTAGCCTAAGATCCAAGGAGAGAAATGTCCCCTCCAGCCTGCTTAGCAATCTCAGCAGGACAGATATTCATCCGTGTGTCATCTTGAGTTATCTTACTGGCATGCATGTTCACATTTGGCACACACAGAACCAGAGACCATGGGGAGCGTTGGAAAGTTGTGAGTCAGAGGGAAAGGGTGCAAAGATAGATGCTGGCGAGAAGAGCAGTCTAGGTGCTATGTGGTCTCTGTGACATCTCCGCTTTCTATATCCGGTCCACTCACGACTTTAGATCGCACAGGTCTTTTTATTAGTGTCACCTGGGTAAATATCCAGACATCTTTTGTTTGTTTATTTGCTGGAAAAGAGAAGCATCTTGTTCAAAAATAGTAAATGCTTTTTGGGAATGTATCCAAATCTTGTATCATTAATAAGTGGTGCTATCTTTTAATAATAATACATCGGTTAGTAGTTTAAGACTTTTTAATGTAATACCACAAAGCCAAGTTTTCTTTCCAATTTATTCACAAGTTTTGTGTTACCTTTTTGCAGAATTCTATTAGTCTGTCCATCCTTATAGTTAGACAACCACCCTGTCATTTCTGTTCATCAAAGCATTGTGTGCTCTTGGAACTCTTCAGCTTAGGTGCGGGACAAGCTGTTAATTAAAAATAATTCAGTGCTCATCTATGAAATCTCTGAAACGTACCTATCCAGCCCTTGACTGTCATCTTACATGGGTAATGTAAAAACTGCTTATAATGAAGCAGAAATATAGCTGTAGTGGGATTTGGATAGGGATGGCAAATACTCGGCACACATAATTTATTTGCCTCCGCCTGTGACTATAGCAGACATTGCTAATTGATATTCCTGCTGAACCTGATCAGAATCCATCTCTGGATAGCCATTTCCAACCAGTTAGAGCAGGTGTGTTGCTTGAGACCTCAATGCTATTCCTGTAGTTGGAGGGAGAGGGAAAAAAAAAAAGGGCAAAAGCAAGGATATGGAACAGATGAAACAGAAGGGAGAATCTGGGTTTCCCAGTGAGTCAGAAGTTAGAAACATTCTTTCTATGTGCTGGTGATAAAAATTGCAGTTGAAACAAAGAGAAGGAAAAGGAATGACTGAGAAAGTTAATTCTGATAATCCCTTTCACCATAGAAAAAGAATCCTACACAGAGTAGCCAGTTTCCACAGCTGCCCTTGCTACCCTGGTGACCTGGGGGAAGCTGAAAACTCGGCTCTTGCTCGGCTTTATTACGTTAATTTCAACAGATATTTGTTAAGTGATAATTAGGCAAAATACACATAGGTTCCTACTATTCCAGGTTCTATGGTAGATCCAAAAGAGAAGTTTTTAAAAATTTAGTTCCTATTGATGGGCAAGGCACCATGCCAAGTCATCAACATTTGTTATTGTATTTAAGTCCCTAACACCCCTGGGTCAGAGCAATGCCATGTCAACTTTACAGATAGAGACTTGAAAGACATAAAGCCAGCTGCTACAAGTCAAATGGTTACCAAGTGAGGCCAGATCTTGCCCAAAAATTCTTTTCACGTCGTATGGCCTCACATGGCCAATGAGATAACTGTACTTGTGGGGGGTTTTTTCTTTAAGATTTTATGTATTTTTGCACTCACGAGAGAGAGCGGGAGAGAGAGACAGAGACTGAATGGAGAAGAGGAGAAGCAGACTCCATGCTGAGCAGGGATCCCAAAGCAGGACTCGATCCCAGCACCCTGGGATCATGACCTGAGCCGAAGGCAGATGCTTAACCAACTGAGCCACCGAGGCACCACTGTACTTGTGTTTTTACATACCTCTGGATTCACTGAAACAGTGAAGGAGCAGAGATGGCATGGTCTTGCCTCCTGTTCATACACATCATTTCCTTGCCAAACCATACACATTTCCAAAGGCTAAAAGTAAAGGAAAAAAAAATCAATTACCTATGCTTGACTATATATTCTGGTCTCATTACTTACAGTCTTTAATTATTTCCGGGTTTGAAACTTTTAACAGTGTTAAAATGTTAATAATAGTTGTGGAAATACAATGTTAAAGTGTTAATATTAAAATATTTTAATACTTTAATAATGTTAATATTTTAATGGAGCCACCCTTCCTTTGAAGAGGTTGAGATATTTTTTTAAAAATTCAAATTGAATTGAAGGAATGAACATAAGAACATTATAAATGAATCAATGAGGGATAAAAACACAGAAAACTGCTTGATTCAAACCTAGACATTCCACTTTGCACTCTGCCTTATAAATTATCAACTGGATAATACGATTCTGTATAGTCACCCTCAATCATTAATTTTTCACTTAGAATGTATTGTCTGCTCCACCTAGCTGCTTGCCTTGAGCTTGCGGAGTGCAAACAAGGATATTTGGGTTTAGCCTAGAGCAACGTAAAAAGAAATGGAATAAAACCTTCTCCAGATCTCTGTGTAGTTAGTGGCTTTAGCAGAGTTGGGTTATAATGGTTCTTAAGCTCAGAACAGTATTGCCGGTGTCCATGAAAATGGAAAGCAACTATAAAAATGATTGACATGTTCTATAAAGTAGACTTTCATTGTCAATCATCTAAATATGATTCATTAATCATACTATAAGCATCTGACAGCTGACTGGCAGTAACAAACGGTCCCCAGAGAAGCTGTATAGAATCTTAAGAGCAGCTTATTAATGTTGATACTACTTCAGCTGGATGTTATGCATCCTACAGGAAGCACATGGTTTCTTGCAGCCCAACATAATTGATTCCAGCAGAACTTTTATTACCAGAGTGTGCATTGCACGGCTTCTGATGCATTTCCAATCACAGAGGACAGATTGGTTTTATGAGAATCTTTTTTTACAAGAGAAGAAAACAAAAAAGATAGACGATATCTCTGATTTAAATTATTCAAAATAGGCTTTTTCTAAAAAAATATGTTTTCTATTGACTTCAACAATTCAAGAGCCTTAATATTACAAAACAAATAATGTCAAGCTAACGTCGGTCCCTCTGTGTGGCATCACCTGTGCCAGAGTTCGGGGCCTCATTTGCTCCCCAACCAGTGGTCCTCTGCATCAGACTATTGTTTCCAGAGAATTCCAAAGAAAGGTGCAAAGTCAAACCTTATTTAAGGCACAAAGTAGAAAGATGAAGGGCATAATAGTAAAGATTTTTTATGCATAGACCCACAGGTTGTCCTTAAGGAAGACATCAGTCAACATTAGGTTTCGAACTACAGTAAGTGTTCTGATAAACACACACACACACACACACACACACAAAACTACATTGCTATAAAATTTCTAGAACGTTAATGAAATGCCTCAAAGAGGCATTTTCTTCCTCCTCCCTCTCCTGCCACCCCAATTCTCTTTCTGGTTTTTTGAGTAACTTCTGATGGGGCACTATTGTAGAACGGAAACAGGTATCACACGGACCTGGATTTGAACTCAGGTTTCAAGTTTTGCCCATTTAGTAGCTATGTGTGAGTCAGTCATTCATCTGTAAAGTAGCAATTATTTATTTGCTCAGCACCAAAATTGTTATAAATTAAATGAGCTCATAGATATAACAGTGCTTAGTGCTTAATTAACTTTGCTATTATCTAGGTTAATATTTAGACTGTAACTATTGTTTGTGCCAGCGTGTATATGTTTAGGTTTTCAAAGCATATAACCTGGCCATAATTCAAGAAATTTATAAAACTTAGTAAATTTTGTAGGTAGAAAGAGTTGTTAGAGATAATTTAATTCTCTAATTGTAAGGAGAAATAAATCACAAAAGCAGATAAATGGATGCCTAACTAAAGTTTGTTTCTTTAATTTTTTTAAAGGAATTTTTTACTTTCTCAAAATTGCTGTGTGTTTTTAATGAAGACACAAGATTAGAATCCTTTCATTTGCTCTCATTTTATTATCATTGCAGTTTAAGAATTCATCATTCCAAACTAATTGATCTACCTCATAATGAATTTATTCACTCTTGTTGTAACTATTTCTTGGTATTTTATACCCTAATAGGATAGAACAGTGATACATCCAATTGGAAGAAGTGATACATTCCACGCAAAACTCATTAACTCATTCATTTGTTTGGTGAGTCAGAAATCTGAAAATATCTTTATGAGAGTATAAAAACTCAATATATGCAGTGGGGAAGTAAGATTTTGAATGAGAAAGACTCTTTCCTAAAGTGTGTCTCATATCTGTCGTTAGATTTAGTGACAAACTTTGTATTTAAAAATAAGACAGTGTAGTAAAATCGGTCATTAAGAGGTCAAAGCCTTGTTCATTATAGGTTAAAATTATTATTTTAGAAATCTGAAATATAAAGTTTTATAGCATCGCATGTTTTTCAGGATTACAATAATTCTCATTGACTTAGAGGACTTGTTTTTATACTATTTTTCGTCTTGTGTCTTATGTATAACTGATTTAATAAATTCACCTCCCCCCACACCCCACAACAAGCAGAAGGTAGAGAGAGGATACATCAAATATCTTCCAGTTTATTGTTTTATGAATAGCTGATTCTCATTATACTTAGCTTCTCTCCCTTAGGTACAATAAATATGGGTCAAGTCCTATTTTCATGGCCTTATTAAATCACGACTACAGGTAGCATCTTTAAGTATCCATGGCATTGGTTTAAAGATATCTTTCATATAAATGTGGGTTTTTTTTTTTTAGAAAAACACTCTTCCTTGTATTTTTCATAACTATTTTCTTCCAAAATTCAGATTTTTTTAGCCTATTCTGTTTTAAACATTTTGCTTCTTGACAATTAAAATGCTAGCCTCTTGGCCCTAACTTCCTTTCCCTTGTTCCCAGCAAGCATCTGTTTTTCCACATTCTTGTATAGTTTAACCCAAAATGCCAATCAGTGATGATTGATCACATTTTCAGACAACAGCCTGGACCCTGATTCTGCACTCCACATGCATTTGCCATTTTGATTAATGAACGTAAATCAGGGGTGACAATTCACATTTGCAAATGGATGGAAAGAATTATTAGAAATGCAGTATGTTAGTAAACGAAAGCTTCCCTTCATTCTATTACAATTGCATTGAAAACAAATGCATGCCCAAGAAAACCTTGTGGCTGTCATCAGGGAATATCTGAAATATAGAAATAAAATACATGCTGCCCAGGCCTGTTTTCATTATTTTGATCTCGTGAAAGATCTTTATATTTCAATACAGTGTAAGCACCAAATGATCTTGAAACATCATTTCAATGTCTACAAAAACCTCTATTATACAGGAAGTCTCAAAAAGCCAGATTCTTTCTCTACCAAATAATGAGTATGTAATTATTTTGCTATGAAAGAGTGTCAAGGAGACATTTAAACTTGTTTTCTTAATTCACATGAACAATAAAAATCAAGGATTTTTCAATATTCATTCAATGAATTATTTTCTTCTTTTTTTTCTCTGCTAAGATAAACTTTAAGAACACAAAATTCAAAATGAATAACATTTTTTTAAAGCCAAAGTGTCAGTGACGCGTGATGAATAAACTTGAAATTATCGGGTGAAAGTAGTTTGTTTTCTTTGGCTATGAAAATTTTGACCTAACAGGAATTTGCATATCTGGATCCTCACATAAAATATTCCTAAGTGGCTTACATATAAAGTATAATTCACAGGCCATATGTATTGATTCCAAGAGTGATCTCTTGACACATTAATTTTAAAGCATCATAATTATAATGGTCCATTCATTGTATTAAATGAGTATTAAATCTTTATAACTACTTAAAACTGTTTCTAAAGGGTCATAGATCTAATCACCTCACAAAATATATACCTATACCATTAGTTACCCCCATCTCCACAAAAGGCAGAAGTTCTACAATATTCAGTAAGTATAACCTACACTTCTGGTAAAAAATGATCTGTTTAAAGCACATGTACCCATACTACCAGAGACATTTTTACAAAGTTCATCACCATTTGGAAAGTTATAAAAGTATTTACCATACTTGGATTAGATTTCTATCTTAACATATTTACTTAGGAGATACTTTGCTTTCATTCCTCTTTATGGCAGCCAAATTGTCTCTTGAAGGCATCTGGAGTGGACATGGGAAGACTTGGTTAAATTCTTATACATGTGAGAGGACAGCAGGTACTGTTGAGTGTTAATCTAAATTTCCAGAAGTTTCATTAAAGTTAAAGTCCTTCTATTCAAAACATGTAGGAGGAAATTAACTTCTGCAACCAATGAGAATTATTGTCTTGGGAGTTCCTGAGAGCCTCCCTCTCTTGGCATCTTGCTTAGACTTGTCTGGGCCCCAGTTAGTAGTCTTTTCGTGTTAAAATTATAATAATGGGCATGGAAAATTAACAAAGTGCTGAGTGTCCACTGGATTAATTTTATACATGCAAAAATAAGTATTTTATGAGGCAATGTGTTAGGTACTACAAATAGAAATATCAAAGAGCCTGAGTTTCTGCTTTCCAAGTATTCTTAATCTAGAGGGGAAATATTCACATCAGGAAAATGAGTTATAATCCGGTTGGTAAGTGTAACAATGGAAATATGCATAAAAGAGGGTGCCAAAAAGAGAAAGAAGGATCAAACCTGGTGGGAAGGTGTCACGAAAGACATAACTAAACCCTGAAAATGTAGTTCCCCTGACATATAGAGAAGGAAAGGGTCTTGGGAGAAGAAGAAATACTGAATTCAGAACGAAGAAAGAATGAAACATTGTGGCGTGATAGAGAATGGCAGGTAGTCATAAGCGCATGCGAAACCTAAGACATAAAGCAGAGATGGAGGAAATGACAAGGTGTGAAGTTAGTTAGGAGCTTGAGGCTTCAGATATTATTCTGAAAGTGACGCAGAAGCTGATAAGTGAGGTATTTCCCCGAAGCAACAGTATATTTAATGAGAAGTAGTAATTTTAGGAATTTTTGGGATACCGACAAAAAGGCAATATAAAACGTACTTTTGATAAAATATTTTGTCAGTTCCATCAGCGAAAATGATGGTTGATTTTAAGACATCTCTTGTTGTAGGAGAAAACCACCAAATGAACGCAATTTATCATGAAATTTACCTTCACTGCAGCAGATGCCAAAGAACTAGTTCAGCAATTATGCCTTAATGTCATCCCATTATCATTTATCATTTTTTGTAATTCATCAAGACCTAAAGTATAAGTCCATGAAGGCAAGCTTGGTCAGCAACCATAGAAATATGGGGTTCATTTTGCTTTCTTTCCTTTTGTTATAAAAGGGGTCTTGCCTTCTTATACATGGGATGTGACATTTAAGTTAAGTTCCTATAACCTTTTAAGTGAGTACATTATTTTTTTTTTCATTTTGAAGTAGGATAACTACATCACCAGTAAGTGGTAGAATAAATTGTAACCACATGTCAAAAAGTAGGTCATCCTAATGAGTGTGGGTAAAGCTGGTATTTTCCTTCAGGAAATACCAGTTTTATTTTTTCACAGAACAGTAATATATTTTATTAATAACTGCTCTGTGTATTGTGTAGTTAAAATTATAGACTTTATAACTTCTTCAATGCCAAACATTATTTAAATAATCAATCCTTTAAAAATTAACTTGACATGACATCACGGTACAATTTAAATTGAAATATGTAGATTTGATATCTATGAATGGAAAACATTTTAGGTGCTGAGCTTTTAACCTTGTTTCTCTGGTAGTGAATACTTTCTAGTTGAAAATAGAAAGAAAGAAATAGTATCCTGAGTTAATAAAAGGTCTAGATTAGGAGAAAACATCAGTCTGCCCTTATCCAAGGGGATACACTCCAAAACGGCCAGTGGATGCCTGAAACTGAGGGTAGTACCGCATCCTATATAATTTGCTGTTTTTTTCCTATATATACATATCTCTGCTAAAATTTAATTTATAAGTTAGGCACAGTAAGAGATTAACAACAATATTGCTAATAAAATAGAACAATTATGGCAATATACTATAATAAAAGTTATGTGAGTGTGGTCTCTCTCTCAAGATTATCTTATTGTACTGCACTCCTCTTGTGATAACGTGAAATGATAAAATGCCCATAGGGTGAGATGAAGTAAGGTGAAATGGCATAGGAACTTTGACATAGTGTCAGGCCACTGTTGACCTTCTGATATTATGTCAGGAGGAGGATTGTCTTCTAGACCATGGTTGACAGCAGATGGAAAGCGAAACCATGGATAAGTGGGGACAACTGTACTTTGGAAACAAATACAATACCATAGACTCTCAGGGATATTAGAGGTCATCCTCCAAACACCACTGCAAGTCTATATGACATCTGTGTCATCTCTGCCTATTGGGTCCCTAGACCTCACTGAAGCACCTAGGTCAGTGGTGGAGGGCAGCCCTCTGAAGGCAGACGGCGTCATCTTCAGATGGCTTCTTCAGATTAGAAAATTCTTCCTTATATTATTCTAGATCTGTCTGCCTGTAACCGGGATTCTCTGCCAGAGTTCTGCCTGCTGGGGCCATTCAGTATTGAGCCCTTTACATATCTGCAGACAGCTAAAGATGAGTTTCTTTCCCTTTTTACTAGATCACTAGACTGACTGGCAACTGGAGAAATGTGGTAGACAAAAAAAACCTCTGAATTCAGCCAAATATGAGCAAAGTCTCTCACTGAATCATAGTAGACAGAAAAGTGTTGGCTGATAGCACAGCTCAGTAAATTCATAACTAGAGACTGATTAATGGGAGGGCAGTGTCAGCCTGGAGAGTTGAAGTATCCACATAGCTTGCATGCTGTATCGATCTGTCTTTAGACTGAGAAGCTCAACATTTGAATCCATGGCTGAGCTGAGGACCTTGGTTGACATAGGGTTAAATAGACTTCAGAGACAGCTCTGAGAGGGAGAGTGGTTATGCTTAATGACACTTATACCAGAGAACTGCATGGTTCATGTTCTCATTTTATTTAAGTCTGATAAAAAGTCCATATTTCAGATAAGCTCTTTCTAATTACTTTACACAAATTAGCACTCTCCCCCATCATAAGTATCCTCCTCCTTTATTTTCTCCGTAATACTTACCTTCGTGTGGTATGTTATATATTTATGTTTACTGGAAAGATTTCTCCACTAGAATGTAAGTCCCAATCTTTTTTTGTTTAAAGTTTAAATTGCCAAAAATGTAAACAGTCAGCTCTTTCCCATTAAGTGGTTGAATGACTAAGTCATTGACATGAGCTCTGCAGTAGATTGAACAATAAACTTCAAAAAAGCAAACTTATGGAGTGACATGGTGGGGAGACAGGAGATAGATTCCCTCTGATACCCGTCCTTACCTATTGCATGCTAGGGTCTATGCTAGGTGGTTAGTGTTATTTTATTTATCTCCTCTAAAATTTTATGAGAGTGTGCTGTAGACATTTAAAAAAAAACAGAATCTGAGGGATTATTGTATTGTATGTAAGACAACAGATATGTAGTAAGTGAAGGAAATAGGACTCGAACTCAGATATGGCTGGCCGCAAGACTGGAGGAGAGCTTTTTAAAATATCTGACTGTAAGGGTCACAGTGAATGTGTAAAGGGGGTTTGTTGGAAGAAAGAAAAAATGGAGGACAGTTCAGCCTAAGAGAATCATTCAGGGAAAAGATAAGTCTTGCTATGAAGAATGAAGGTGATTCAGAGGGGTGGGAGAATAGTGAAGATGTGAGAATGCTTGTGAGCTTCAGAGCTGGGTAAAGGTTGCAGGCACTGAGGAGGCTCCAGATTGATATATTTCTATCTTAGTAGATGTGGTTAACTAGCAGCCATTTCATGTTATTAAGAGGAAGGGTGAATGGATTGATAAACCTGGAGTATTCTCAATGGGGATAATGATCCTAGAGTATTCTGCATGGGAACGGTGATCAGCCCCAAAGGGGCAAAATTGGTTCTTTGAAGGCAATCCCCCTCCCTCCAGATATTACAATGGTTCATGGCCCTCCAAAGGACCGTGTATATAAACAGACATGCAGTGTGTCTGTGGTGCTAATATTTCATGGGGAAGTGCAAAGGGGGGATTTTAATAAAAAAAAAAAAAAGAAAGAAACACAGGCAATTCAAGTGAGTAAGAGAGTGGAAACTAAAAGGGAAAATAATTTATACAAAGGAAAAGCCAACTGGCTGTTCTACAGTGTTTTAAGAACTCCCCTGAGTATATTATAGTGGCTTAAGGAGTAGACTCTGTCCTTAGATGGATCTGGAGATTATTTTATGCTTTCCATGTGCCATAGATACTTCTGAATGCTTCCTGTGTATTCATCGATTAAAGCCTTGCAATAAATTTATGAGAGGCTCTTTGAATAAAATTTGCCCAAGGTCAAATGTTACAGTGTTAAGGCCAGCATCACTATGAGCTCTGTTTTCCTAATTGGGAGAATGGGAATAATGAGATAGTAATACTTATTTAGTAGGCTGATGTGAGAATTACATGGGATCATGTATGTAAAGCAGTGAGCACAGTGCCAGGCAGGAATGTCAGCTGTTCCAGATGACTCACTTGCGGTTCGTACCCTACGTTTGCTTGGCTAACCAGAGACAGCAGAATTTGTCATTTTCAAGGACCCATTTCTACTTCAGTTAATAACAATGCCTCAGTATTGTTAGTGTGACAGCTGTACCCCACTAATGTAAGATGTGAACAATGGGGAAAACCGGATGCGGGTCTATGGGAACTTTGTACTATGTTCACAATCTGTTTCTAAATCTATTCTAAAACAAAACTTATTTTTAAAAAAAGATTCACTTCTAGCAATGAATTGAATATGTTCTTTTAACCTACAATTTAAAAAAATCAACTTCATAAATCCTGCTGAACAATGAAAATGTCAAAAAAAAAAAAAACACCCCAAAACCCAATAACAAGAGTGCACAGGAGTTTAAAACTTATCTGTACATAAGCCAGCAGATGGCAGAGTACCCAAGCGTCTGAATTTGGGCCTAAAACTGCTTCCCATCAAACGAAGCTTTTTCATTTTTCATGGAGTTTGAGCTAATTTAGAACGCTAAAAATGTAAAATCCTGTGGCCTCTAAATACAGGGCTAGTGCTGAAAACAGAATGGGCGTGAGTGCGGGCCGGGTGCCTTAGCTTGCAGACACTGCGGTGGTGAATCCCTATGGAGGGAAGAGGTGCTTTGATTCTGAGTCTGTGAACCCAGCTGCTTATTCACAGCCCAGGTATGGTGTCCACAAGCAGATGGCGAGCCTTCTTGTCCCAGTCTCTTCCTCACCTTACGCTCACCTGGGCGATTTCTCACCTGGTGCAGGTGGGTGGGTGACCGACTCCCCAGACTAGGATGGCAGGACTCATCAGTGATCTCCAGCTGCACAGACGCTCACCTAGAGGGAGTGCTGGCACGAAGGTGTAACCTCCAACTGGAGTAAGCTTGGGGAATGGCTCTGGCTGCAACGACTGAAGACTGCTCTTTGGTGGGGACAGGAGCAGTGTTTGTTCGAGGAAATCAGTGTCTCCTTGGTAGATTAGCAGCCATGGATAGAATTCACACAGAGGTTCCGTATGCAGAAAGGTGATATTTTTTTCCTTATGTCTGGGAGAAAGGAAGATAATGTATGTGAGCAAATGAAAGGTAATGTTGAATAAAAGGGATAGTTAGACATTTTTGTCCTCAGCAAAGAATTTAAGGCTAATGGCCTCCATCTGATTCAAAAGCCAATTATGCTAATGGCTCTCTTAGATGTAAAAGCTGTGGTCATAAGTCAGCACAGACCTTTGGCACTCAATATGTTTGCACGGACACTTGGGAGATTCTTTTCCTCTCATTCCCTGGCTGTACTCAAAGCTTAAATCATTTTTACCCTTTGATATATGCGTGACCCAGAAGGTAACAGGACTGAATGCAGCAGAGGCTTCATATAAGGCTATGATTGGATACGTTCTCCAAGCTGAGTCTTACGGTTCATTCACAAGCCATAGAAGGAGAAAACAGACGCAAGCTGCAGTGAGAAGAAAAGTTGTTGTCCAGGATGATGTTTTTCACCAAATGCAAGAGGACTTTTTAATTTCTTTTGTGCAGAAGGTTAATTGTTGAGATGGGTTAATGTACAGGCATTAGTTAATCTTAGCAGTCTGTTAAATGAACAGGTTTATTGACTTTACAAAAGGTTACTTTGTGTAACGATTATATTGAAAGAGCAGAACTCAATAGAGTGCAGAAGAAAGCGGTATTTTTCCTTCTGCTGCCCCTAAAACCCTGTGGTGGGCCGTTTACATCCATGCCTCTGACGAAATGTCAAAGCAGTCCTGTAGCTTCAGTCACTTCTAATTACAAAACGGCACTTAATAGTCAGAATTCCCCCTTCGCTCGGAGTTAACCCTTATCCAGTAGCTCCAGGAGCGTGCAACAGCTCACACCACAGAGATTCCCTGTCTCATTCCCTGCCTCCTCTGATTTCTGAAAATCTTCACAGTACAGATTGAATTAAGGGTCTCAGTATTTGGGACGCCCGGGTGGCTCAGTCGGTTAAGTGTCTGCCTTCGGCTCAGGTCATGATCCTGGGGTCTTCAATCGAGTCCCGCGTCCCGCGTGCCGCATCGGGCTCCTTGCTCCACGAGGAGCCTGCTTCTCCCTCTGCCTGCTGCTCTATGCGTTTTCTCTCTCTCTTTCTCTTTCTGACGGATAAATAAAATCTGAAAAAAAAAAAGGGGGGGGGTGCTCAGTATTTGTTTCTGGACATTATCTTTGCAAGTCCTGCCTGGTGATGGAGCGATCAGTCAGGTTGTGAGGGTAATGACTGTTATCTCAGCCTTTGGGCCTTCAGCCAGAAGTAACTCTGGAGAATTTCTAAGACATTAAAAATAAGGCCGCATAATGTGAAAATAGCAACATTCTAAGCTTCTTGTTTAGTGAATCTCCAAGGCCAGTGGGAAGTCAAAATCATAGGTGGGGCTTGGGTACTCGCTGTTTCTCAAGTGTTTGGGCTGATTAAGTTTGAGAACCACTTCTCTTGTCACTCTTTAAGCAAGTCAAATATTTTGACATATGTCATCTTATTTATGAAATAAGAAGGATGAGCTAAGGGGGACTCTTAGGGTTCCCTGTAGCTCCAAATTATTTAAGAATGACAAAAAATAAAATAAAATAAAATTGGTGAAATATTATGTCTAGTTATTTTAGCTTTGATTGTATTCATATGAAGCAGGCAGTTATTAAAACCTAAAAAGCTAAAACACCTTTGCGCAATTTATGAACCTAAATGAAAAGCAACTAATCTTCATTGTATAAAAAATGACGGCTGTGGTGTTTAAAGATAAGAGCTAATTCCCAGTAATAGGTAGGAGCAACTATTCTTGAGTTCATTAATTTCTATTTGGGTGTCTCTAGAGAAAGCTGATATTTTTTTACTTAAGTCTCCATGTCCTCAGGTGAGAAAATTCATTGAACCTGGGTCCAGTCTGTGCGAAGTATGAATTTTTAAAACTCAAAATGTGGAAATCAAACATATTACCATTTACATATGAACACTAATGCTTTTTATGGAGGAAAATGAGGTTTGTTGAGACAAAGAAATAGAGTTGAAGATAATTATAATAGTGTTCAGGATAGAGTATAAAGAGACTATAGTCATTAATACTATAATAGTTAATAAAAAGGCACCTGCAAGGCACATACAAAGTTTTTTGTTTCTTTCTCTTTAATTTAAAGACTTCCTTCATCACTCTGCAGAACTATCCTATTTGATAGAAAACAGCAGCATAAAATCTGATTCGGGTTCTAAGGCAGAAACTAAATGAGGCTGTTGAGAGCTCAGAAGGTTCCCTTTCTCCTTTATAGGTACTTTTTTCTTTGGTGGGGGCTCACTGCGAACTTCAGCAGCCATGAGAGACTTGCCCCACCCCACCCCAACCCCTTCAGAGATGCTCTCTTTCTCTCTACCGCACACCCCCCCCCAAACTTCCTCAGCTTATCCCTGCCCATGGCTGCATGATAAATGGGTCACAAATCAAAGATCTAAAAAGTAGTGAATGCACAATGGCTGTTGGAGAATCCCATTTCATTAAATGAAAGCGGGTTCTGTTGAAACAAAGTTTCTGGTTCTCTCACTGCCCTGGGTGGCTGGATGTGCACGTGGATGTGTCAACATCAGGAAGAGTAAATACTCAGGTGCTCACTGGAACTCTTTGTTTCGGGCATCACTGTTGGCAGAAGACCCACAGGGCCATGAGGGAGCACTGTGGGGAGCAGAGGAGATCACTGTGGTGGATGAGCCGGAGGACATGTGAGGAGACACCCCATATATACGAAATGATGGCCTTTTATGTTTTTAAACATATGGCATATTGTTCCATATTAATCATTTGATATTTAGTCTTTATGTTATTTTTGTAGTCTTTATGTTATTTAGGTTTGAATTTTTTTTTTCTAATGAGTAAATTTTCCTTCCTTAGACATCAAAACACATCCTAGATAGATATTGTAGCCCTCCCATGCTAGCTAGCCTCTGCAGCATCTCTCAAGGCTGTGATAGGCAGAAGAAGATCATTCTACTTAAACATTATTTACATCATTTTATATGTATAAAATATGTTTTAAACTCAAGAAAGGCCACTTGGAATAATAGACTAAATTAGACAAATCTGCATTCTAACCATGGCTCTGCTAGAGGCATGACCTAGAGCAGTCGCTTGACTTACGTGCTTAGATTTCTGATTCGTAAAAAGAAGTAGTTAAACTGATGAGCTCTAAGATCATTTTCAGCTCACAATCGTATCGGTTGAACTCTTGATGTCTAAAAGAAACTTGCCCTTATTAAAAGTATCACTTATTCCAAATTAGCTTTTATTTATGACATTTAAACTATTCCTTCATACTTGGAATAAAAAAAGCAAATTACTAAATTTACTTTTTAAAGATCCAGACACCAGTTGGCTGTTATGCAGCCTGACTAATGTGAAACTCACTTGAAAAATTGAAAACTGCCAAGGAAGTCTGAGTTAATGGAAAATCTCTAGTCCTCTTCAAGGACCTTCTTCTCAGAATGTTTCAGAATTAAGCACCTCACCATCTAAGGCAAGAGAAGAAAGAGAAAGAAACTAAATAAAATAATAGCAAGCTCTAACAGGAACTCTCCTTCATAAACTAGACTTCCTGTTCTTTACTTGAGGACCTACATTTCCACCAGAAGCCTTACTATTTAGCATAGAAAGCACCCCCTGTCCCCCCCTCCCATGAAGCTGAGTAGAAAATTACAAATATCACTTGAGGTTTTCCCCAAAGTTTCTCCCTTATGTGGCACTGACATTTCTGCAAATCCCTTCTAAATATTATGAGAGAAAGAAGTGGCTTTTTATTTGGAATGCTTGTTGTGACTTAGGATTATTGGTGAAGCCCCTTTGTTTGGGTTTTATTGAAACGTGTCAACAGCTGTCAGCAATAAGACTTGCTCTGCCTGCTGCAATGTGATATATTGATATGTATACAACAATATGTTATAAATTGAAATAAAATATGCATTTTTTCATAATTTATCAGCATTATGATGGCACAAAAAAGGCAGTCTTATGAATAATACAGAGCTCTTCAGCGGGCATTATGTACTGTAGGTAATAAACGAAGCCTCTCCCCTGGACTGCCAGGAGAGTTGTAAAGCAGAATGCATTAGCTCAGCCCTGTGATAATAAATCATTTTAGTATGTCAGTAGGCTCTGGCTAACTTTTACTCCTGAGGTCTGAAAGAATAGTGTGCCATACGGCTCTGGATGGTTTCTGAAGTGTTTAGACTGGCTCTGATTCTCCTGGGTCATGTTTTGAGTGAGCGATATGGGTAGATAACAAGTGGCAGTATTTCTCAGGTATCGATATTGTGATGCCTCCTGTTGTTTTATTGCCTGGAGTGGCTGATTTCGTCCTAATTGGAACTGTAGTTCTTCTTTGTGTCTCTCTTTGCAGTATGGTGCTGTGTTTCTTTAAAAAAATATACAAGTTGTTCTGTAATACTATGCAACTGCTCTAAGTGATACCACCCTGTCTCTCCGTTATCTTTTCATGGGTAAGAAATCAATAAGTTCTTTCTGTTCTTATTTATTCTCTTAGGAAGTATAGCCACCCTTATAGGAACTGTTTTTCTTAGAGCTAAGATAGCCATTAGTTCATCATTACTTCGTGTGTTTTGAAAGATAACAATACAACCTAGTTGGTAGCAAACCTCAATTGATTGTATATGTGAAAGAATCATCTTTATGTAAACTTTCTTAGCATCTCAAGCTCTCTATGGTATTAATTTTTCCTAGAGTAGCAATTGGGGTAAGGGTTGTTGTATATGTAGAAAAGGTGTAATTTAAAATCACTCTTTTGGCTTAGAATATGTGCCTTTTTTTTAAAGCATGTCGTAGTTTCCTCATATGGTAACAGAGATCTGAAAACACAAGAAACACTGGATGGAAATCGACATCTCTTCTGAAGGAGATGAAACATACATAGCATTTTGTCATTGTTTTCTGGTGTTCTAACTGTGTAAACTAATTCTGAAAAATACATTAGCTCTTTTTGATGTGTAAAATTGCTTACCAAGCCTCTGCCGTATTGATATAAGTATCCATACTTTAAGTTCATGCTGATCCGTGAGCAGTTAGGAAAACAGTGATCTGAAACATCCACATAGTACCTATCATTCACTGCAGGGTAATATGGTTAATAACTTAAGCCCATTTTGAACATTCAAACTAATTAGGGTCATGAAACTATAATACTAGGGTGTTTTAATCCACTGGTATATTACCTATTGGGGGGGGGCATACTTTTCCTACAAAAGATCCTGAACGAGTCCTGAAGAATATTTGGATTGAAACAGGTGGGAAATAAAAGTTCGGGCCCACTGGGGCGCCCGGGTGGCACAGCGGTTAAGCGTTTGCCTTCGGCTCAGGGCATGATCCTGGCGTTATGGAATCGAGCCCCACATCAGGCTCCTCCGCTATGAGCCTGCTTCTTCCTCTCCCACCTCCCCCTGCTTGTGTCCCCTCTCGCTGGCTGTCTCTATCTCTGTCAAATAAATAAATAAAATCTTAAAAAAAAAAAAAAGTTCGGGCCCACTGCTCCTTCAGGTGCCTAGAATATAAATGCAGAGACTTTTAGCAGCAGCACACCAGCCAAGCTGCATAAAGATGGCCAATTTCTAAGAAAACCAGAATTTATGTAATACAGGGCCTTTTAGAACACATCAACTCAACTTCATTTGGAAGCAAATATGTAACTGGTACAGCTCGCAAAGCACGGCATGGCTCTTTCGCATTTCAAATGGCCTGTGTCCTCTGTTCCGCACCAGCGGGTCCCCAAAGCTGGCTCCCACAGAAGATTGTTGCAGTCCAATATAGGGATTAGGAAAGCATGGAACACTGTGGTGACAGCAATTTTGAAGACAGATGTCTTCTATCTGGAGATAGGGAAGAAAATAGCTGTGCAAGTTGTTTCCATCAACTTACCCCTTCCCTTTGCTTTGTGAGTGTACCCTAGAGAAGGGGAATTCTGACTGCATTATGGAAGCTGGGTTTCCAGTGATTGTTATAAAATAGTTGGAAATTTTAACACCAAAGAAGGCATGCCTTCAAATAGTAAAGCCTAAGAGTTTCTACTTAGTTGTGAAAAGCCGCTGTGATGCATAGTAAATGCTGATGATGGGCCTTTCCTTTGGATTCATATGTAGCCGGAGATTTATTTGATGTTTGAGATCCATTATGCTTTGGAATAGAATCCTCTTAGCATTCCTACTATAAGTTCAGGTGAAAGATGATTTAAGTGCTGTGGTTGACTAGCATGCATTGCTTCTACTTATGAGAGACTTTTTTTTTAAATAAAAAAAAATTTTAAAGAAAAATATCAAATATGCTTTAATAGGGAATATGATACATCATTGGATGGAGGCTTTTCTTAAAATGCTTTAATTCAAAGACATCTTTTGTTTGGAAAATAGAAATTCTGAAGTTGGTTGCTCTATTTCATGACACTTTAAAAGTAAAAAGATCACTGATTTATCACATTTTTCTATCAAATTCCTTTTTTGCCATTTTATTTAGGAAAATGTAAAAGAAACAGAGAATTGCTTCACATATACGTGAAAAAATCACCCCTAGGAAAAAAGCATGTCTTTCATACACATGTGTTCTAGAGTGTACATACATTTTCGGCTTACATATGCAAGCACATTAACTCGGGGAAAGATCTAGAAAAATACAAAATCCAGTACCTGGTATTGCTTAGTGAGCTTTAATGGAATAATAATTCTGAAATAGATCATGACTAAGTGTATGAGGGATAATTTAATATATTTACCCTAATCCCAGGAAAACAGGCATTCAGAATCTTTCAAATATAGAAAATAACCTGTCATTTCTCACAGTCTTACCAGGAATTACTTTTCCTGGGTCTGTCTAGCAAGCATATTTCTGCTTATGCTTTCAAACTTTCCTCCTTCATTTCTAAAAATTTATAATTTTCTAATTCTAAATAATGTGATTCACTTAAGTGTTTTTCAAATTCTGTATTTCTCTTTAAATTGGATAAAGCACAAATTTAAATGACAGAATTAAATACTTTTTTAAAGAAATGGGGTATATTATGCTTGTTTCCAAAGGTGCTTTTATTCCCTCAACTTTGAGTAAAGTAAATTCTGAGATAGAATTTACAAAATATTTCTAAGATATCCAAGGAGAGTTAAGATGGTGGAGTAGGAGGAGGATCCTAGGCTTGCCTCATCCCTCGAACATGGCTAGATAAATATCAAATCATTCTGAACACTCAAGAAATTGATCTGAGGATGGAGAGAACAAACTGCACAACTAGAGGGAGAGAAGAGGCCACATCATAGAAGGTAGGAAGTATGGAGATGTGATTTAGGGGAGAAAAGAATTTCAGGTGCAGCGAGGGAAGGAAGCCCTGATCACAGAGGAGAAAGGAGAGAGAGACAGAGAGGGAGGGCAAAAGGGAGGGAAAGAGAGAGAACAGTGCAGAGGAGAACACTTCCCCAAAACCATTGACCGGGAATATGAGAGGGGCTGATTATCATGAGTTTTTATAACCAACAGAGCTCAAAGACTGAAGTTTTAGAAATATGTGCCATGGCTGGCTTTGAGCCCAGTAAAGGCAGCAGTGTTGCTGTGGATAAGAAAGGCAGAGGCCCAGGAATGGACAGTGTAATCTGAGGATCCCCTGGGATGCACTGGAGAGACGTTTCCCCCTTCTTGGAGTGCATTCAAGAGAGGCTGCATTGCCTCATAGGGACAAAAGAGCCAGCAGGCACCATTGCTCTTCCCCATTCCCTAGCATAGGGGCAGAGACACCTGATGAGGGTGGCTAACCTGGACACCAGCTTTTTGCTGTGCTGTACTCTAAACTCCAAGCTCCTGTGCACTGGTGTGACTACCCTCCTAGGCCAAATGGGCAACAGCCCCAGTGTGGTGAAACCCTCCCCCAGAGGACCATTAGGGGTCCTTGCAGTGCCAGGTCCCTAAAGTTTGGAGTTTTGAAACTCAGTGTGCTGAAATAAAACACAGGTGCACTGTGCTGCCAGGCGGGCAGATGGCCCAGACACAGTGTGAAGTCGGGGATATGAAGTACACTGGGGACACATGAGGGGAGGTTGTTTGTTCCTCTGTGAGGGCTTCTCAGACAGTGATTCGCATAAACTCCCCTCTCCAGGGATGAGGGAGAGGGCAGACGGCATTTTTCTGCCCCATGCATCAGTGCAGACAGACTTCAGTGAACAGCACAGCTCCCACAGTGGAGGTCTGAGCCACTTATACCAAGCCCTACCCTCCTGTGCTCTGAGGGTGCTTCTTTACTAGGGCAAATGTGCCTGAGAGTCAGAGCAGCAGTGGACCCCTCCCCTAGAAGACCAGTAAAAACTCCCCACACACACCAAGTGTGCTGACCATAGAGTGCTGCAAAGCTTCAGGTCTAGTGGAAATAGCATCTGGTCTCTTTTAACAAGCAGACTAGAGCACACCTAGTTAAAATGCCACACTTTGGACAAGGTTCAAATATTCCCCACTTCAGGCAAGAAGAAACTCTGCAGAGGACTGACCTGAGAAAAAGAGCAGCCAAAACACAACAGCAGAGTGCACACAATGTACACCAGAATGTACACTTCTGAACTGCCAGACACTGGACAGTATAAGACCTCTTTTTAATAAAGCCATTACTCTCAGGAGCAGGAAACATAATGGGCTTTCCTAATACACAGAAGACAGAGACCTAGACAAAATGCCAAGACAGGGACGCCTAGGTGGCTCAGTTGGTCAAGCATCTGCCTTCCGCTCAGGTCATGATCCCAGGGCCATGGGATCAAGTCCAGCATTGGGCTCCTTGCTCAGTGGGGAGCCTGTTTCTCCGTCTGCCTGCCGCTCCCCCCACTTTTTCACTCTCTTTCTCTGACAAATAAATAAATAAAATCTTTTAAATAAAAACAAAATGCCAAGACAGAGGAGTTCATCCTAAAAGAAAGAACAAGAAAGGTCATGGCAAGGGATCTAATTAAAACAGATATAAGTAATATGCCTAACCCAGAATTTAAAACAACAATCTTAAGGATACTAGCTGGATACTTTGAGAAAAGCATAGAAGACACAAGGTAGTCTCTTACCACAGAGTTAAGAGACCTAAAAACTTGTCAGGCCGAATTAAAAAATGCTAGAACTGAGATGCAAAACCAACTGGATGTAATGACTATAACAATGGAAGAAGCATAGGAAGAAATAAGTGATACAGAAGATAAAATTATGGAAAATAATGAAGCTGAAAATCAGCAGGAAAGAAAAGTACTGGATCACAAAGGTAGACTCAGGGAATTCAGCTACTCTGTAAAGCATAATAACATTCATATCATAGGAGTTCCAGAAGAAGAAGAGAGAGAAAAAGGAAGAGAAGTTTTATTTGAGCAAATTACAGCTGAAAACCTTCCTAATCAGGGAAAGGAAACAGACATCTAAATCCAAGAGGCACAGAGAACTCCCATGAAAATCAACAAAAGCAGGCCAACACCAAGGCATATCATAGTAAAATTTGCAGAATATAGAGAGAAGGAAAAAATCCTTCAACAGAAAAGAAATCCCTAATTTACAAGGGAAGACAAACAAGGTTAGCAGCAGATCTACCCACAGAAACTTGATGGGCCAGAAGAAAGTGGCGTGATCTATTCAACTTGCTGAATGGGAAAAATATGCAGCCAAGAATACTTTATCCAGCAAGGCTGTCATACAAAATAGGAGAGATAAAGACTTTCAAAGACAAACAAAAACTAAAGGAGTTCATGACCACTAAACCAGTCCTGCAAGAAATATTAAAGAGGACTCTGAATGGGAAAGAAAGACCGAAAGTGACAAAGACTAGAAAGGAGCAGAGGAAATCTCCACAATGGCACCAAACTCATATCTATCAATAGTCACTCTGAATAATGTAAATGGACTATATGCTCCAATCAAAAGGGATAGGGTATCAGAGTAGATAAAAAAACAAGACCTATCCATATGCTACCTACAAGAGATTCTTTTAGACCTAAAGACACCAGCATATTCAAACTGAGGGGATTTATTATGATAATGGACAGCAAAAGAAAGCTGGAATAGCCATACTTAAATCAGACAAACTAGATTTTAAACCAAAGACTGTAACAAAAGATGAAGAGGGGCATTATATCATAATAAAGGGGTCTATCCAACAAGAAGATCTAACAGTTGTAAATATTTATGCCACCAACTTGGGAGCACCCAAATATATAAAACAATTAATAACAAATATAAACTCATTGATAACAATACAATAATAGTAGGGTACTTTAACCCTCCACTCACAGCAATGGACAGATCATCTAAGCAGAAAATCAACAAGGAAAGAATGGCTTTGAATGACATGCTGGACCAGATGTACTTCACAGATATACTCATTACATTTCATGTTAAATAGCAGAATACACATTCTCTTCAAGTGCACACGGGACATTCTTCGGAATAGATCCCATACTGGGTCACCAATCAGGCCTCAACAAATACAAAAAGATTGAGATCATACCATACGTATTTTCTGACCACAATGCTATGAAACTTGAAGTCAGCCACAAGAAAAAATTTGAGAAGACCACAAATACATGGAGGTTAAAGAACATCCTACTAAAGAATGAATGGGTTAGCCAAGAAATTGAAGAAGAAATAAAAAAATGCATGGAAACAAATGAAACTGAAAACATGACAGTCCAAAACCTTTGGGATGCAACAAAAGCAGTACTAAGAGGGAAATATATAGCAAAATAGGCCTACCTCAAGAAGTAAGAAAAATCTCAAATATGCAGCCTAACTTACACCTAAAGGAGCTAGAAAAAGAACAACAAATGAGGCCTACAGCCTGCAGAAGAAGGGAAATTATAATAAAGACTAGAGAAGAAATAAATGATACAGAAACAAACAAACAAAAACCCAGTAGACCAGATCAATGAAACTAGGAGCTGGTTCTTTGAAAGAATTAACAAAATTGATAAACCCCTAACCAGACTTATCAAAAAGAAAAGAGTAGGGACCCAAATAAATAAAATCACAAATGAGAGTGGAGAGATCACAACCAACACCACAGAAATACAATTAGAATATTGTGAAACATTAGATGCCAACAAATTGGGCAATCTGGAAGAAATGTATAAGTTCCTAGAAACATATAAGCCACCAAAACTGAAACAGGAAGAAATAGAAAATTTGAACAGACCTATAACCAGCAAAGAAATCCAATCAGTAATCAAAAATCTCCAACAAACAAAAGTCCAGGGCCAGATGGCTTCCCAGGGGATTTCTACCAAACATTTAAAGAAGACTTAATACCTATTATTCTCAAACTGTTCCAAAAAATAGAAGTGGAAGGAAAATTTCTAATACTATTCTATAAGGTTAGCGTTACCTTGATTCCAAAACCAGACAAAGACCCCACCAAAAAGGAGAACTGTAGCCCAATATCCCTGATTAACATGGATGCAAAAAATCTCAATAAAATACTAGCAAATTGAATCCAATAGTACATTAAAAGAATAACTCACCATGATCAGTTAGATTTATTCCTGGACTTCAAGGGTGGTTCAGTATTTGCAAATCAATCAACATGATACACCACATTAGTGAAAGGAAGGATAAGAACCAGATGGTCCTCTTAATAGATGGAGAAAAAGCATTTGACAAAGTACAACATCTATTCTTGAAAAAATCCTCAACAAAGTAGAGATAGAGAGAACATACCTCAACATCATAAGGCCATACATAAAAGACCCACAGCTAATATAATATCATCCTCAGTGGAGTAAAACTGGGAGCTTTTCCTCTAGTCAGGAACAAGACAGGGATGTCCTCTCTCACCATTGTTATTTAACATAGTACTGGAAGTCCTAGCCTCAGCAATCAGACAACACAAAGAAATAAAAGGCATCCAAATGGCAAGAAAGAAGTCAAACTTTCACTATTTGCAGACAATATGATACTCTATGTAGAAAACCCAAAAGACTCCACCAAAAAATTGCTAAAAGTGTTACATAAATTCAGTAAAGTTGCAAGATACAAAATCAATGTACAGAAATCTGTTGCGTAATGAAGCAGCAGAAAAAGAAATCAAGGAATCAATCTCATTTACAATTGCACCAAAACCCAAAGATACCTAGGAATAAACCTAATCAAAGAGGTAAAAGATCTGTACTCTGAAAACTATAAAACACTGATAAAAGTAATTGAAGAGGACACAAAAAAAAATGGAAAAACATTCCATGCTCATGGATTGGAAGAACAATATTGTTAAAATGTCTATACTACCCAAAGCCATCTACACATTCAATGCAATCCCTACCATCAGTGTTTTTTCACAAAGCTAGAACAAATAATCCTAAAATTCATGGAACCACAAAAGACCCCAAATAGCCAAAGCAATCTGGAAAAAGAAAAGCAAAACTGGAGGCATCACAATTCTGGACTTCAAGCTATATTACAAAGCTGTAATCATCAAGACAGTATGGTAAAGGCACAAAAACAGACATATAGATCAATGGAACAGAATAGAGAACCCAGAAATGGACCCACAACTATATGGTTAACCAATCTTTGACAAAGCAGGATAGAATATCCAATGGAAAAAAGACAATCTCTTCAACAAAAGGTGTAGGGAAAATTGGACAGCCCCATGCAGAAGAATGAAACTGGGCAACTTCACACGATACACAAAAATAAATTCAACATGGATGAAAGACCTCAATGTGACACAGGAATCCACCAAAATCCTAGAGGAGAACACAAGCAGCAACCTCTTTGACAGTGGCCATAGCAACTTCTTACTAGACATGTCTCCTGAGGCAAGGGAAAGGACTTTGGAGAAGAGTGTGGCACATTAAGTGTGTGTTTTAATAGGGTTCAGCAGTCATGGAAAATACATCCCAGAGAGTTGTACGTTAGGTCAATGTGAGAAACGTTTTAGGCTCTGTATTTGATAAGATCAGCTGAGGGTTGAAATAAACAACCTCCATTTCCCCAATAAATGTTTATTTCTTGTTCACAAAAAGTCCTATGGGAATGGTCCTGGTCTGGCAGCTCTCCTGCTTGGCTCTTTTCTGAGATATGGATCAGAACTCTGAGGTTCTTGCATTTTGTGGTTCCACTGCCATCTTGGAGTCCCTTATTTCCACCTGCTCAGTCGGAGTGGGGTGGAGGGGGGTGGGAGATAGGAGAGGCAGCAAAGAATAGACGTTCTCTCCATTTTATGGCCAGGCCTGAAGAAAGCATTCATGACCTTCATCCACTTCTATCAGCCAGAAGTTAGTTTTGAGGTCCCACCTGGATGCAAACTATTTTGGGAAATATATTCTTCTCGGCGCTGTCGAAGAAAGCAGTTTGGTTGGGGCACACGTGTTGCTGTATCTGCCACAGTCTCTCTAAAGTTTAACCGCCTTCACCCAAGTGACTGGGCTCTTGCTCTTTCCCCATTCCTATCTACAACTCCTCCCTTTCCATCTGTGCTTCTGCTTTAAGAAAGTCAGGAGCTGTCACCCTAGATGCCATTAAAGCTGGGGGCTGTTACCCTCTCTCTTAGCTATTTAGAATAAACGCTGTGGCAAGGTGCCATCATTTTGGGGTATTTCCTTAGAATCTTAACTGTTCCCCTCCTGTTTGAAAAAGTAAACTTACCATTAATACATATCCCTTGTATGCTGTACTCCAGGTTGTGGCAGAAATAACTCATTCTGGCAAAAGGAAATCACCCTGGAAATTACCAGAGGATGTGACATGGATTATTTAGTGTAATGGCTGAAGGTGTTTTCAGTAAAATGCAGTGTATGCTGTGTTCCCTGATCCCATTTGTCCTCTTAAAATTAATTTCTGTAGTGTTTCACAGTTACCTGTTTAATTATTCATTCTGGATGTCACGGAGAATGATACAGTACTGCAAAATAAAGCCAATAAAACAAGTTTCTAATGCTAAATATCGAAGCTGGAAAATATGACTATTACAAATAAGCAAGGATCTGTCTTCCCTTTTCATAAGTATTCTACAAAGACATGCCATGCAATAAACAATGGTGTTGCTTGGATTAATTTGAAGGTGTTTGCATAAATATGCTGAGTTTTATAGTGCTCTTTCCCACTACAGTTTGTTTGTATTACAAGAATGTGTGTTTCCCAGGCAAAATAGTCACCTTAATCTTTCATGCCACTGAAACTTCTAAGTCCTCTTTGCAGTGTAGTGCTATGGGAGAAGCATGAGCTTCTGGGATCAGACAAGCCTGAGTGCAAGTCCTGGCTTTATCACATTGGGTGTGCAGACTGCTTGCTCAGACTGCTTCTCATTTGTAAAATAAATCTCACAAAGTCGTTGTGTACATTAAGCTGAAAGATATCACACAAAACCTTAATTTAGCATGCTGACTTGCCTCTTTCCCCCAAAAAATGATTAATTTCTACCAATAATTTTGCTTGAATTATAAATAACAAGATTGATTTCTGGGATGCCTGGGCAGCTCAGTCGGTTAAGCATCTGCCTTCGGCTCAGGTCATGATCTCAGGGTCCTGGGATTGAGTCCTACATAGGGTTCCTTGCTCAGCAGGGAGCCTGCTTCTCCTTCTACCTGCCGCACCCCCTGCTTGTATGCGTGCTCTCTCTCCTTCTGTGTCTCTCTCTCTCAAATAAATAAATAAAACCTTAAAAAATATATAAGATTGATTTCAAAGAATAAAAATATAAATAAGAACAGTGTGAGAATTATTACTTTATGACGATTACTAAATAAAATGAAAGGATTAATTCATGGTAAATATTTAATATTTTAAAATTATTTTATTTAGGGGTGCCTAGATGGCTCAATTTGTTAAGTGTCTGACTTGATTTCAGCTCCTGTCATGATCTCAGGGTTGTGAAATTGGGCCCCGCATCAGGCTCTGCACTCATCTCGGAGTCTGCTTGTCCTCCTCTCTCTGCTCTTTCTCCCACTTGCTCTCTCTCTATATATAAAATAAATAAATAAAATATTTTAAAAATTATTTTATTTAAAATATTATATTAAATAGGGTGATTTTGCACTAAATATCTTTATTAAAATAGAGATACTCCAAACTTGATAAACTCAATATTACCTCCTTTTAAAGCTAAACTCAAGGAAACACACTTCTAGAGGAGGAAAACTCAGAAGTTGAGACAGAACCCTTGTATGTTAAAAACAGGACAACGAAAATAATTTTTAAGTCTCCTGTATGATCTATCATATTTTTTTTCAAATCTGTTACCAAATTATCAAAGAAGTGATGGAAGAGAATTTCCTCCTTCAGTATAGAGACATGACTGTTTTTCAGATTCATAGTTTTTCAGAAAGGAAAAGGTGGCCATCGAGGTGTAAGAATCACAGTAGCGTCTGACTTCTCAGTAGTAGCATTGCAAAGACAGTGGAGCCAGCCTTTGTACTTTGAAAGGTAATGACTTTCAAAGTAGAATTCCACACCCAAACTTTCAGTAAACTGTGAGGTAATTGCAGAAATACAAGAACTTGAAAAGCTTATCTTCTACTCATCCTTCCTGAGGAAGTTATTTCCAGGTGTACTCCAGCCAAGCAGTGATGAAAGCCAAGAAGAGTGAAATTTGAAATACAAGAAACATTGGAACCAGTCTGTTGAGTTCAATTACAAAAATTCCCATACTGTCATCCATAAGTCAAAAATAGCCCTCAAGCTAAACAGCATAGAACAGAGGAGGACAGAGTAGAAATTGATTCAATTCAAAGGTAAAATGACTAATAAGCCAGAAGCTGTTAACCGTGAAGACATAACAATTTTTTTTCTCAACAAAACAAAAGAGAGTCACTTAGGAAAGCCAGAAAAAGCAAAAGAATACATGAACAGAAATGTGCGACCCCTACACCACTCAAAAAACCAAACCTAAAACTATAACAAAAGCATGGCTCAAAAAAATATATATATATATAGTTCATATATATATATATATATATATATGCTATATGTGTATATGTATATGTAAACATGCTTTTGAACACTTGATAGAATATAAGAGAAACAAATTTTATAATGTTAGAATATTTAAATTTTAAATAGCACAGAGGTAATAACCTTGAACGATAAGAAAAAAAAATCAGAACGGAAAAGTCAAATCCTTAACCTAGGAGACAACATATCCCAGTGACCCTGTTCTAGCTGTGCTTTGCCCTTCATTCCAGCTTCACAGTTGTGAGGTCCATAATGATGCTTTGATTGTTGTGACATTTTCCCAGGTAATGTACATATTAAACCCTGTTCTTTGAAGCTTATTTTCAGCTAGTTCTCACACCATTAAAATTTGGGGTAGACAGTAAACTAGTGCTGGCTGGCCTAAAAGGTGGTTTGTTAAATGGTTTGTTAAAATGTGTTTTCCTAGCGCCATTGGTGGGACACACAAAATATTCCTCATCAGTGGGGAGGAGATAATTCTTCCCCCTCTTTCTCAAGCCTACCTCAGCTAAAAACTGTGTCCCTATATCTTGGGCCCTATGCTATGTTCATATGGTACCCAAACACTCAGTCCCTTTTGTGGGAATAAAATAACATAAAAGTTGTGACTAAATTGACAGGTTAAAAAGGAAAATGTGATATTTAATTATAGTCAACCTTTAAGAGACAGGAATCCAGATGGGAAGGAAAATCCACAAAGCAGCTTCTAAGCAGCCTGGAGAATCACCCACTTTAGATTTAGTGCCATAATGAGACAGTGACGTCTCTGCAATCCCCTAAAGTAGATTTGTTACTATTTTTCAGTGTCCCTTTCAGACCCATTCCTAGTCTGCCCTACAGATTAGAGAAATCAATACCTAGTTTCTGGTTCAAGTATATATTTTAAACTTTAATGATAATTTTTATATTATAGAAATAATAGAGGAAATAAAAATTCCCAATAATCCCACCCTAGAAAAAAACATTATCAACAGATGTGAGTGTTTAAATATAATTTTAAGAATTGAATTTCAGGATTGCTCCCAGTGATGATTTAGAGCTTGAAGACTTTTTTTGTGTGTATTAACAAACTTTACTATTTGCATGTTATACATTATTTTCTTGTTTTCAAAGAATGTACTATTCTGTTGAATAATCCCGAGTTAATAATTTGAAGATTTAACAATGTCATGGCTGCATTGCTACTCAAGTTTACTTTGTGTTTTAATTTGGCATTTGCATGGACTTCATATCCTATGATACTGTTGTATACACTTTAAGCTAAATTTTTTGTTGCCTTATGAATTTTTTTAATGATGATATGCTTTTTGTCATACATTTCTTTACAAATTACCTGGTAAGAATTGGATGAGAAACAGTTATCTAATGGCGCTAGAATATAAATTAGAATGAGGTTTAAAAGCATTAAAATGAGCCAAGTGGGTGAACTAGACTAGCGCAGTGTCTTTCAGAAGGGGCATTTATGTCAGATTATAATTCATGTTAGAATTTCTTTTTATCTATCAATTAAAAAGATAAGATTTGGGGGAAATATTTCTTTTTCTTTGAGAAGACAATCAATACTCCTCTGTCCTTTGAACTGGTTTAGTGAAACTCAGTCCTCTCAGGACCCATTCTTCATTCCTCTTCAAGCCTTCCCAGTCTGTCCTATGATCATGCAGCAGCTCCTTTCCGCCCTGCTTTCTAATTCTTCATGTTGTGCGGCAGTTTTTTTGTTTTTGTTTTTTTCTGACAACATTCAAGTAGACTTTCTCAGAGGCTAGTGCACGATGCTCCGTGCATCCTTCTGTAGGAGCAGTAAGCACGGGTTCTTGGAGGAGTTATCATTTTATGTAACATTCTAGGGTAAATGACTATTAAAAATAGATTAACAGAACTGGCCCTCTTCTCAACTACTTTAACTTCTGAATACAACTAATCAAAAACCTTCTCTGAAATGTTCTTAAACTTGGTTTCACGATGGAAAGTTTAAAAAAAAAAGGAACATCAAAATTTTCTGCAGTTAAAAAGCTTTTTATCTGGAATCCTATTTCTCAAATTTTTGCTTGGGTGTCGGATTTTTCTCCTCTTTTGTAATCTCTGAAATCGTTAAGATTTGTTGAATCTCGGATGCTTCAGTAGGATACATATTTAATTTGTGAAGGTATTTTAATGATTGGTTCTGACCTCAGATCCAAATTGATTTTAGATATTTCCTTTCCCAGAATTAATTTATTTTATAATCTTCAGGTTTCTGAGGCTTAGATGGTATCCTTATAATCTTTCCTAATAGTGAATTATGCTTCATTATTCAGTAACAGAGTGGCTATACTCCTTTACATGTTCTTAAAGAGTAGAAATTTCAGAATATACTTTCAAGTAATAAAATTGTTTAATTTAATCTTATGGGAAACAACTATAAATAATCCTACTGTGCTTTTGCATTTTCAAATTGAGTTTGTTTTCAAAGCATATTTCACTGTATATTTGGGTTTCATGATAACAGACTCAGCAAATTTAGCTGCCAAAAGCCATTTAAGTATATTTATATGTTGAGATCTTGCACAATTTATATTTTTCATGTCTATAAAGCAAGAATTATATTTGATAATGCTATTTTATGATGCTTTCATGAACAAAAACATCTTTCAAGAATAGGTGCATGTCACCATACCCTATTAAAAATGGACCTACATATATGTTGTTATTTAATTGTTTTATCTATTTTGACCTCTGAGTAACCCCTGCCAGTATTATTACAAGAGAAAGCATATATTATTTACTAATTTATTTGTTCGTTTACTTGTATCATGTTTTATGTGTTATATATTATTATATCTTTATGTATACATTACTAAAATATTTTTTAAAAGGCAAATACTATGTGACAAAAGTAATGCTACATTGCTTTTGCATGGCTCTTTTAACTACTGTTTTGATATATATTTTCTTTTACCTTCTTAAAACCTTTTGAAATAAGATTTATAATCATGCACATTTGTTTAAAAAAAAAAAACACCTGAGATACAGTAGCCATAAATGATATGCCAAAGTCACAAAGCCTAATAAATTTAGTGCTAGGATTAACATACAGTTTTCCTGAATCACAATTCGATAATGTTTCAAGTGCAGATAGTCAAAAGTAAGGATTAAAATAGCTTTAACAATTCCTTTCAAAGATATGTGTATGTGTGCACATCTGTGTGTGTGTGTGTGTGTGTATCTCTATGATATTTTTATGTGAAATGGTTCAGTAAGCTGCCTGGCACACCCAGAAATACCCCCAATTAAAACGAACATATATTAGAAATATTTCATAATATGTAGGTTTTATTTTTTCCCTTGTGATCATTATCTCTTCTTTGACAAATGGCCTCTAATAAAGATATTCATTTGGCCCCAGGATATGTGTACATTAAGGAAATAAAAACCTCAAGAGTTCTCCCTTCCTTATTATATCCATAAGATATTTGTCAAACATCCCTAGGGCTGTTCCCATACTGGTCAGCTGAGCACAGAGATCATTATGAAAACTTCATGTAGTTTTGCAGTGTAACTTTGTGATCCTTCAGAGCTATTATATCTTCTAAGACTTCTCGTGCTTTATTGAAAGCTTCAGGGAAAATAAATATGTCTTTCTAGACCCAGAACTTGAAATGACAGTGGACTCAAGAGATCAAGGTTATCAAAACACGAGTTCTGTGTTATGACTTCTGTTTATCTACAGGAAAGCTGCCAAGGTGAAAGGGGTTGTTGTTATTTTTAAAGTATTGAATTATCTGTAAGAGGAATTTCTTATCAGTATAGATTATTTTTTGTTTCCAATTCTAAATGTTGACCTTATTTTTGATATCATCTCTGTCCTTTGACAGTTATTAGCTTATAGATGATGGTGGGAAAATAACTCCCAAACTTGTACACCCAGGAGGTTATTGGGGATGTTTGGCTATGTGTTTGATTTCAAAGAGGGGAAAAAAGAGAGGCAGAAATGATGAGAAAGATACTGTTAAAATAAGACCTTCACACTCACCACATTTTAAAGTAAAATATTTACTCCAAAAGATACTCAATATTTATTTTGTGGTTTCTTGTGCCTTTTGTTCACCAATGTACACCCAAGGGAAAGGGTACATACCCCGGTTTTCAAAGTCTGACACTAATGACATTTTGAGGGTGATTTGTATGCAGTTTTTTTTTTAAAAAAGAGATGTAAGAATTAAAGGTGTGAGGATGCTATTAAGAACTACGCGATCTCTACATACCTCTTATAGACAGTTAAATTATCCTGTACCTAATGAGTTTTTATAGGATCAGATTTATAATCCCAAAAGGAAGTTACTGTTTCATTCCTGCCAACTTTTGCACAATGGGTTTTGGGAAAAGTTCCTTTATGAAGTTAAAAGTTGTTTATTCAGTGAGATAATGCAGCCTTGCAGAAATATTTTCGGTCTCTAATTTTTTATAACTCTTAGTTTATCAGTTGTTCATTTTACCCCCCTACCTCTATCCATAATGGATGAGATTGGGCGCAGCTGATCCAAGTGAACCTTCATGTGTAACCTAAAGGCTAAGTCACATGTTTAGAATATCTTATAAATTTTGCTCTCAAGAGGATGCCATTTTTGGTCTGAGCTGATTTAATTATAGGCCTTCGCTTATTTACGTGGATCAGTACAGTATGTAGATAATTTTATTTATTGAAAATATGAAAGCTACAAGCATTTAGTCCCTGACATTGGCCTTAGTACAGAGAGTCAGTGAGCCATGATACATATGATCTGAGGAATTATCCACTGGAATCACATGAACTCATGGCAGGATAAAGATGGTCTTCAGGGAGACCTCCATGGTGGGTACAATTATTGCTCCAAGACTTCTATTTTCATAATGTTGTCAGTGTTGGCCAGTAAATCAGTAAAACCACCAGTCAGACCATGCCCTTGGCAAAATATGAGACGGCATAATTACAAAGGAGAGTTTTAGAGAACACTCCCCAGAGTCCTTTGTGCTACGTGCCGAAGGGGGTTTTTCTGCTGGCCTATGATTTGATCCTGGCCATACGTGCGTCTCCTGCCTCTAGGCTTCCTGTATTTCAAAATTTTTACGGCTTTACAGAAGGCAATGGGTACATACATCCAGTTATAAAAATGCTGCTTATAAATAAAAATAGTGAAGAACCCACCTGTTTCCTCTGGAAGTCTCACATTCAATTAGGTTTCAGTAAGATGGGATCTGGCTAATCACTCAATATATTATTATTTATTTAAATGTTAGAGGAACCATGTCAAATTTGTCATCATCCTGCTTACTTGATAATCTAATCCTGACAACATTTAAACATTTGATTTAAAAGATGATTTCGGAGCTGGGACATGCGTCTAGGGTCCTGCACATGCACCCAAAGCAGGCTTTGTTAGAGGGTGTGCTTTTGCTTTTTCAGATTAGCTCATAGGAAACTCAGAGTTCTGGGTAAGTTAGGCGGCAGGTTCTTAATTGTCATTCTCTGTGGAAGTGACAAAAGACTTGGGAGGCTCTATTACCACAGATGTGCAAGTGCCCACATTCACATTCTCTCTTTTTGGCACCTGATGATGGATGGGACTCAAACTCAGTACTCAAAATTCTTATGCTCTGGGTAAGGATCACAGACGTATAAAGGCATGAGAGTAGAGAGATTTACAAAAGAGCAATCTTCCCTTAAAAGATCAGAACATACTTTCAGCAGAAGGGATAAGTTCCATCTTAGGGACTTGGTGAGTCAAGAAGATGGGGAAAGAAATTCTGATGGCATAGTCCTGAACCAAGGGAGAGTATGCTATGTACGTTATTTTTGAGTTTACAAAATGTTTTCCAATACATGAAATGTTTAATACCTCACCAGCCTTGCATGACAGGTATTACATCAAGAGAAGTTAAATTACTTATTCAGAGTTGCCTAGATAATAAGTGTCAGAACTAGAATTTGAATTAAATTCATTCCTTCTTTTGCTCAAAATATTTATTAAATATTAAAAAAAAACAAACATTAGATGCTTACTTTGAAGCAGTGCTTCTCAAACTTTTTTAAGGATCGCTCCACCTAAGGATCCTTTTTGGGCTTTTTCTTTTCACTAATTGCCCTCCGCCTAGGAAATTGTGATACCTCAGATATTCTGTATTTCTGTTTTGTACTGTAGCTCTTTGGAGGGACACAAACCATTGCAATTGCTAAGATTTTTTTTCATCCCTTTCCAGGAACCAAGTTTTGCCACCTTGAAGGTGCTATTTACCCCACTGGGAATGCATGCTTTAGAGATAGTGTGCTAAATGCTGAAGATAGAAAAATGAATAGGACATGGTCCCTTCTCTGAATCACCTCAATGACTAATAGGAAAGAGTAAGAGGTACAAGTGAACAGATAACCTCAGTAGAGGGTAGTGAGCGCAACAACAGGAGAATGTCCAATGCCCAGTGACAGCACAAAAGCGGCTGTCTTCAGCTTTGGCTGGGAGCAGGTAGAAGAAGCTTCATGAACTCCCCTCACAGTTAAACCTGGCAGTATGAGAATGTGACCACAGGTGGAAAAATGGAGAAGCAAAAACCAGATCCTGAAAGACAAATGGGCAGTAAACCACATGGCCAGTTTTAGGGTCTGCAGAAAACTTAGGAGGGGAGGGGTTGAGATGTGTTCGGACCA
Organism: Ailuropoda melanoleuca; assembly: GCF_002007445.2. NCBI lineage: Eukaryota > Metazoa > Chordata > Mammalia > Carnivora > Ursidae > Ailuropoda > Ailuropoda melanoleuca. The sequence continues at coordinate 32,505,038 of NC_048233.1, forward strand.
TATTATAAACTGGGATCCTAAACTTTGTTGTGGAATCAGTGGAGGTTTGCCATGATGAGTTTTGCATCTTAAAAAAATCACTTGGGGGGGCGCCTGGGTGGCACAGTGGTTAAGCGTCTGCCTTCAGCTCAGGGCGTGATCCCGGCGTTATGGGATCGAGCCCCCACATCGGGCTCTTCCGCTATGAGCCTGCTTCTTCCTCTCCCACTCCCCCTGCTTGTGTTCCCTCTCTCGCTGGCTGTCTCTATCTCTGTCGAATAAATAAATAAAATCTTTAAAAAAAAAAAATCACTTGGGGGGCGCCTGGATGGCTCAGTCGTTAGGTACCTGCCTTCGGCTCAGGGCGTGATGCCAGCGTTCTGGGATCGAGCCCCACATCAGGCTCCTCCGCTGGGAGCCTGCTTCTTCCTCTCCCACTCCCCCTGCCTGTGTTCCCTATCTCGCTGGCTGTCTCTCTCTGTCTGTCAAATAAATAAATAAAATCTTTTAAAAATAAATAAATAAAATAAAAAGATCACTTGGGTGTTTCACATCCTGTTCACGTGGCTGAGAAAAGCCAGCAAGTTTCTCTCTTCTCCTTCCTACGAAAATCCTATTGAAATTACAGGCACACACAAAAACTCACTGCATCATTGGAAATCTGGAAAGATGCCATTAATAAACCAGAGACAGTAAGAAAGTTTTGAAACATTTGGGAACATAAGTAAGTTAAAGCCCTAGAGCAGTTCTTGCCATACAGGAGGCACTGTTGTTAGCTATTATGTAATGTGAACAGCTAACAAGCCATAGTTAAAGCAAAACATGATGAGATTCTTACCCAAGGCAGGTACTTGGATGGGGTGGGGGGACATATTAAAAAACAACTATATTGTGGGCGCCTGAGTCGCTCAGTCAGTTAAGCATCCAATTCTTGATTTCAACTCAGGTAATGATCTCAGGGTTGTGAGATTGAGACCTGCGTCGTGCTCTGTGCTTGGCACTTGGCGGAGAGTCCACTTGAGAGCTCTCTCTTCCTCTTCCTCTGCCCCCCCCCATGCTCTCTCTCTAAAATAAATAAATAAAATCTTAAAAAATAATCCAAACAACTGTATTGTACCATAGCAGCCTCACACAGTCTGGGAACTCACACATATTGTCCTTTATGTCACATTTCTTCCACAACAGCCTTTCCATGAGATCTTACGGGTTCTCTTCTGGTTACATATGACAATATCATTGGTCAATTTGTAGTTACACTAATAAAATTAAAATAAAATAATAATCATGACCTAATTGCCTCCAAAATGCCTCACTTATAGTCACGTTGGGAGTTAGGATTTTAGCTTTTGAATATGGAAGGCACAAAAACACTGAGACTGTAGCAATTCTTAAGGGCATTTCTTAAAAGGAATTGTCTACTTAAAAATTGACCATATTCCCAAATTCTTTTTAATGCTAAAATCATGATTTTGTTTACCTTTCTTTAAGCTAGAATTTAAAAATATTCCTGACCTGTGTATAATGTGTGTGCTTTCAGAGATGGAAACAGTAAGACATTAATATTTTGTCTGAGTGCTATGAGCCAAACCCTATGTTGGGCCCTTACCCGTGAACTTTCAGTCTCAGCATTAGGATATCAAGTGTCAGATGAGGAACCTGAGATTTGAAGATTTGTAATTCTCATTTTTGTGTATCATAGTATTTATATGTGCAAGGGAAAAATGCTTACCTTTAGCACTAACAGTTCAAAACAATCAATCATTTGTGAATTAGATTATAATGTCAGAAACAAGAAATCTCGGATGCAATATCAAAGATGAAATCCTGAGGCAATCTTAAATTCCAGCTCAAGAACAAGAAATGAATCCATATTGTCAATTTGTCTTTATAAATGGGGGAAAGCGGAGGCTTAGACAACGTCAGATCACAAATAATGCAAGAATAGATCAGATTCATATGTGATTTTGAAAGCTTTAGGGTGGTTGGTGGTGTTCTGAGAAGAGTGTGTGCTTTTATTTGAATATTTAAGTGACAAGTACTCTAGAAACTATGTTCAAAGAGAGTTTACCTAGTGAAATTAGATTCACATTCTCTCCCTTTTTATAGTTCACCCAATATCCTGGGAATAAAGAACACTATTCATTATTTTCTTCCTAAAAATGCTGTTATACAGAGTGTGACTTATCACACCCATGGGTAGGGTTATCATGAAGTATTTCAAGGTATTTTATGTTCACATTTCAATTTGGGGAAAAAAAGATTTTTTGTTTAAAATTGTACATAAAAATAAATTCCAGACAGATTAAACATCTAAATTTAAATGTGACACTCTTCTTAATAACAATACTATCCAAGTACTAGAAGAAAATATAGGATATGATGTTTTATGTCTTTGAGTAGAGAAGTCTTCCTTAAGCACCACAAGAAACTCAACTTAAAACTTGAAAATGAAAAAAAGGTAACTCTAAGCAAAATTAAAGTTAAAAATATAATTGAAAGGAAATATATATATTATAATTGAAAAGAAATATTTGCATTATGAGTAAAATATAAGGTTAATATCCCTAATATGGAAAGAGTTGATACAAATAAATAATGAAAAGTTAAACAATCCCATTGAAAAATGAGCCAAGGCTAGATCAGGTATTGGTGAATAATGGTAAACATATTTTTAAAAAATATCTCATAGTAATGATCAAGTAAATGCAAATTATTAGTTATCAAGCCAACAAAAATGGAAAAGAATGACAATATTCAACATTGTTGAAGATGGAGGAGATGAAGAAATTAGATGAAGAAAAAGTAAGCTCTTTCCACTATTCAAGAGACTATAAAGAATTTTCATATAAATGTGTATGTGTGTGTATTGGATGTATTATTAAAACTTGAATATCATAAATGTCTACCTATGGATTAAAAATAATAAAATGATGGGCTTTCCATGTTAACAGTATCTAGAATTTTTTAAAGATCATGTCATGCTCTTAACCTCATCCTCCTTTTCCTCACCTTGTGACTTGCTATATTAAAGAGCTCTATTCAGTTGCTCTTAACCCTTCCAGACTCGCAAAGAGGATTTAGCTTGGATCATAGTTACATTCGCAACCACCGTCCTCAGGACCTAAGTACATTATAACTGCATTGATGGTCCCATTATCACAGCTTGACCATGCCAGGCTTTATACGGTTGCTAAGTAATCAGTGTCAATTGTTGCTCTTGAGGATGAAGGACAAAATATTTCTTAAGATAAAAGGAAAGCTTTATGAAAAAGCAGAGGCTACCGTTTTTTGCACTGTATCCTATTTCTAAAACACTACCATGTTTTAATATTTTATTCATGAGACAAAGTCTTACAAGTATTCTGTCACTTTCTTTAGTAACTTTACCTTGGAAACCATTTTCATTTAGGGAAAAGGATTCTAACAAACATAAAAGGGTTTTTTGCATGTTCATAAAGTTCGTACAGGATTAGGGGAAATATACAGATCTAATGTTGAATCTCATGAGCATATGACTGTTCTGTTACAAACTTCCTCTGATCTGGAGTGTAAATGAGGCATCCCACTAATAATATATTTACTTCAGCACACATGAAAACTATTAAAAAATCTTTCTCATAAATCTGCACAATTTCTTATTGCACTGAATCATCAAAAATAGATGAAAGCATTGAACATTTTGAATATCCTTGTCAACAATTTAGGATGCTCTATGATTTTACTCAAAATTTAACACTCGAGCACCCCATCGTTGTATTGCTTAATTTGGTTTCAGTGAATCTGTGGAAAATCACACCAGTCAACAAATATGTATGCTAAGTCTGATGTACTATGCTACAGGCAAGGAGGGATTTAAAAAACAACCAAAAAAAGGCAAGACCCTTGTTATGTGGGGGAAATTATATTCTTACCTATGAAAGGTAATTAGCAACACACAGGACATTATGCTTGTTCAGCATAGACGGCAGGGCAGTATCGTGTGCTGGAATTTTCGGGTTATAAGAAACTCTGTCTGGCTTCAGTAAGGTCAGGTGGGCCTGTAATTTTAAAGGTCCACGTGATGATTCTGATGTGTACCTTGGGTGAGAACTACTTCTTCAAGCATATGAAGACTGAAATATTAGGTATCACTGTATTAGAATGATACATTAAGCCTTTAGTACTTTAAGGATTGACTTTCCAATTTACTGCTTCGTCTTCTAGAAAACAAGGTGTCCTCATAAAATGTCAGAATTCAGTGTTCCCCTGGAATTGTGTATAACCAACATTCAAATATAAGATTATGGTTGAATCATTCCCTAATTTGTTTTACTTGTTATGGGATATTAATGTCTATGGAAACAAATTTGTACTAAGCATACGAGTCTGCTCACTTGTCAAAGATTCAAAAGGAAAAGGAGTGGAGTTTAAAAGAAAATCTATTAGAAAATGATTATGTTCATTACAAAGGAATATTTAGCTTTATAAAAAGTTATTGCAATTTCTTTTAAACATAGTTTTGAAATACTTTATTTGAGAAAAAGGGCAGTTGTTATTTTAAAGAAAACATTCACTGCCACTGATTTGGCATCATGCTTTTTGTGGCCACGAGTCAGCTAAGTGAGGAGAAAAGCATGGGTTGCTCTTGATGCTGAAATCAGATTTCCCTGGATCAGTGTTAGGGGTCTTTTTCTACCACGTCCAGATACTAAAAATGTAAATAGGATTACTTTAAATATATTTGTACAGTGCATTTCATTTGTTCAAAGTGTCTTCATGAATATGATCTTTAATTTGCTTTTTAAAACTCTTTCTGAGTAGTTTCATATCTATAGGCAGTGTTCCCCTTATGCTAAATGCTTTTATGGAAAAGAACATGCACATTTTACATTTCTCGGTAGCAAAAAAAGAACTTCCAAAATCATTCCACTGAACTTGGCAAAGGTTGGGTTTATTCTTTTAACATATCCAGCTCTATTCATCTGGCTGCCTCTAAATATGTTGCCTGCCTGCGCGTACTCTATGCCTTCAGGACAAGCATGTGGCCTCTTTCCTTTCTTCCTCTCTGTATTCTCTTCTTGGACAATGTTACTCCCACAGCCTCTAGAGACTGGTGACTCCTATGTCCATTATTGCCAAACCACACTGCTTTCCTTCGTGTTAGACCCAGAAATCCTGGCTGCCCATTCGCCATCTCCAAGTGGATGTTCCATAGGCAAAATAAATTCAGGGTATTGAAGATGAAACTTACATTTCAGACTTTTCCTTCCTCCTGTGTTTTTCATTTAGGTGGACCAGACCATTCACTCTCCCCTCCAAATCAGAAATACAAAAATCATCCTATTGGTTAAAGATCCCAATCCTTAAATGCCCGTTATCTCCCATCTCCTATTCAATGCTGACTTCTGAACCTTTAAGTCTGTCCTTTCTTCATCATTCCCACCGTGCTCCCGTATTAATTCACCCATCAGCAGCCTTCACCTGTTACAAAAGTTTCAAAGTTCTACTTCCAACTCCAGTGTCCATCTCTATGACCCCCCCCAGAATGATCATTATAAAATGCAAATGTGCTTTAGAGTTTGCCTTGCTCAAATTAAAGAGTCCTTGCTACCTGAGACAACATTCCAACTCCTGAGTCAGTCTTGCTCTTAAGTCCTTCTTATCTCCAGGGATGTTTTACTATTGGCAAGACCTGAGTGGGTTTTTGACTCTGCCTGGACCTTTGCTCATTCTGTTCTTTATGCTGAAAAGGCTCCTTCCGTTTTACTCTCTGTTTGTCCCTATTTATTAGAAAAAAATACTCTGAGACCACTTGTTGCTTCTTGTCCCAGAAATCAGCATCTGTTTCCCACAATTTAGAGGCCTTGGAATCAGGAAAATCATGATACAAATTAACAGACAGCATAAATAGTACAATTTAAGGATGCAGAAAATGGTGTGGTAACATAGTCAAGGAAGTGATTATTCTTGAATAGTGAAGGGCTTTCTTTCACCTGAGAAGCAAAATTTTAACTAAGTCTTGAATGTTGAATGGGAATATTCCAAGTAGAAAGAAGGAAGAGGACATTCCATACATGAAAAAAAGATTTCAACTTCCAAAAGAATGTGGGACATTTGGGGGAAGACTAGAAAGTTTGTGTGGCTATGAAGCTATGTTTCGTAAAGGTCTTGTTAGTTTATCCTTACGTTAGTTAATTTTCTTTTTCTTGAGTAAGATTATTTTTGTTTATATTTTCTCCATTCAGATTCTTCCGATATTGAGACATCCAGACTCCTCATTGCATGTGTGTGTGTGTATGTGTGTGTGTTTGTGTTTTCTTTCACATTTTATCTAAGTTTCCTGCAGTAGTGGCCCAGCCTAAGTCTTCTGGAAAAGAATAAAGTATTTCTTGGGAGATTTTAGGGTTTAGATATTACATGAAAAAAAATTAAAACTAACTTTAAGTCATTAAGAATGGTGGCTCATGCAGGCAGAGGTCACGTGGGAGAAATAGTGGCTCTCCGTGCTCTCATGGGCTTGGTGTTCAGTGGTGTATGCCAAACCAAAGCTGGACTCCTGAGCGTTCAGGAGAATTCGTCTGCATGCAGTTTTTCCCTCCTTTCTGAGCTCCACTCTGTTACATTATCTATATTTTCACTCTGAAAGTATATGAAGCCAAACCTACAGGAAAAGAGTGAGCATATATTTCATTGTGAAGTGACATTTTATGAACTCCACATGTCCTTGTTCGCATGCATGCCTACTTCATAACAATGAAAACCTCTTCTGCCGACCAGTATATAAAATTCAGTTTAGCTTCTTCTTTCTACTGTCACTATCACGATAGTGAAAAAGCCAAATGACATTTGATTTTTTTTTCTACTCTTATTATATTTGATCCACACCACTGGCACCTGACCTTTGAATTAAATGAAGATGTATATGAAAGGTATGAGAGCAAATGAATATTATAACCCCTTTGTTTGAAGTAAAATATAAACAATGACCTAAACATAAAGATTTCAATATTATTTATCATTATCATTTGATATTTAATTTTAGTTAATAAAGAACTCTGATTCTTGTGCTATTCTTCACTTAATAAATTATAAATGAAATTTTGATGTGAATAAGTTTGCAGCACTGAGAAAATCAGGGCTCATCTGGTGATAGGATTTACTACTGTACTACATAAGAGTTGTAAAACACAGTGATTATTCTGGAACCATATAAAGTACTATTTAAGTAGCCCGCCCTCATGCTAAGCTATTGTACTCATTTATATTGCATTGAAAGTTGTTTTTCTTTTGTTGTCATTCTTGCTTTTTGGATTGGAAAGGTAAAAAAGTCCTGGTCAGAACTTAAATTTGCAACCCAACATAAATCAAAGCCCCATTCTCCAGTCTGAAAGCTCCCACCCCCACCTTCACTCCCAGTGACCCTGTGAATGTAATCTTTTCACAGCGAACCTTGAATCTGGTCTAGACAGCATGTGACTTATGAAGTGAGGTAGGGTGAGGTGTCCAGGGAGAGAGGCAAATCCTTCAGAAATGAGTTTCAAAATAATGTATATTCTTTCTTGGAGCCCTAAAATAGGTAGAGCTGTAACCCATTTCCTTTTTCATAAGCTGTTTACTCAGGTTTGGATGCTTTTCTCTTTCTTCCAGTATTCATGCCTAGTGTTTGTAATCCATTATTACATTGTTTCTGTTTTTCATTTATTGACCCCTCTGGTTTAGAAGACCATTCAATATAAATAAGTAATTTGAGGTAAGACTGAAATGTGCATTAAAATTAAAAGAAGGTAGCAATAAGTAAGAGAGTCTGCTTCTTCCTTCTTAATAGTTTGAATGGTGCTTTCATTGTATACATAGTAGTCACCACGCAGAAATAATCTAGGAAACATTTCTAATGAGAAGTTCTGGAGGCTGGTGTGATTACTGGAGGGAAAAGATAGAAAATACAAACTGTAGTCCAAGACAGTAAATTCCCTAGAGAGAGAGACTATGTGTAATTAATATTCATTTTAACTTATGAAAGTAATTCAAATATCAATTTCAAGAGTATTCCAACTATAGGACATCAATGAAAGTGATTCAGTCACAAGAGTACCTATATTTGTTTGGCTCATAAGATCTCTAATACTCTACCTTTATTTAAGTTGTTATTACTTTTAAACAATTTAATCTGGTTGGTTCCTATAAAAGAGATCGAAATCTTATTCCTCATGGCACTCAGGGATCCAAGTTTGGTAGTGTCATTTTAAATTCTTGTACCTTCAGTCATTCATGAAGTTTCATTCATTTGCCAGAAGCACTGGGTTCCATCTCACTAACTCTCCTCAGTCTTTCTTAACTGTGTGCCCTCCTTCTCCAACATACAAGAGCCAAAGCAGAAGCAGTAACCATCTTAATATGGTGGGAAATTTTAATTATCTACTACCCAATATCGTTTCTTCATTTTTTAGGGTGGGAGTAGGGGGAGTGGAGATTTTCCTTTGAGAAGCAAAAGCAAAGCAGAGCAGAACAAACAAAAAACCTGTGAGATTTATCCTGTTGTCCCTAGTTGGCCAATAAATGTTTCTCTAGTGTTTTCAGTGTGACCCTTTTAAACAGTTATCTATAGGGTCTGGGCTAATGCCTCTCTGCTCTTTGATTGCACATACTAAGAGAATCAAACACATTAACACCAGGAACAGTGGCTCACTATCAGATTTTCAACCATGTTCGCCATTTTCAACCACTCATTTATCTAAATCTGGAAAAATGAGTAGCAGTTGGGTGCAAGATGTTCCTGTAGGTTTATGGGCTGAAAAACTCTCCAGGTAATGTTGATGTTCCCCGAGGAACCAAGTATAACCCTTTACCCTTCTCTTTGCCCTGTCCCTTAAAATAATAAGTGGCATATTCACATAAGCATTTTTCATGAAATTGCTGACCAAATAAATATTTGTTGGATAAAACATTAATCAAAAAAGTTAATATAACTATAGGAAAACTGTTGCTTGGGTGGCTTATTATTACCTAGATTTGGGTACTGGGGGTAGTTTTCAAAGGACAATCAAAATAAGATGGAGTTTCATGTATTTTTCTTTATTGTCTTTCCTTCTTCAAAAAAAAATATTTATTTGAGAGAGTGCGCACAGAGCGTAGGGGCAGAGAGAGACAGAGAAAGAATCTCAAGCAGATTCCCCACTGAACTCAGAGCCTGACACAGGGCTCTATCCCAACCAGAAGGTCATGACATGAGCAGGAATCAAGAGTCAAATATTTGACTGAGCCAGCCAGGTGCCCCTTCATTGTTTTTGCTATAGACTTGTTTGTGTGATAACCCATATATACTTCTATTTAGTATGCTTTCACCATGATTACTCAATCAAAAATCCTTTTCAGGTTATAATAAACATTACATTCAAAAATCAAATCAACATCTAAAAGTTATTTTTGTGATTAGGAAGGACACAAGCTTATTATGAAAAAATGGGAGGGGCACCTGGCTGGCTGAGTCAATTAAGCCACTGACTCTTTGTTTCAGCTCAGGTCATGATCTCAGGAGCTTGAGACCAAGCCCCACATTGGGCTCCACTCTGGGCATGAAGCCTACTTAAAAAAAATAAATAAATAAAGGAAAATGACAGAAAAAAAAATCACCCATGCTCCCAACACCCAAAGAGAAAATCACCCATGATCCCGACATCCCCCCCTCCATGAATAACCAGCCCATCGGTTCCACAGTCAGCTAGAGTTTACATTTCTGTTCTTTTTTCTCAGGACACATTTGTTCATTCAGAGACAGAAACTGAGGCTGACTTTCATTATTAAATATGCATAAAGGTAGAAACAACTCATTCAGCTCACCTGCAACCCTGCAGTGCATTTGCAGAAATAGATAAGTCTGTGCCCTGCTTTTTAATCTTATGGTTGCCGTACTCTTTTTTGCAAAAAGGAGCCTCTCCATGTCGAAATGCTTGTCTTGGGTTGGCCCCTCCTGTTGCTTCCCAGCAGCCAGCAGCTGTGCAACATGGCTTTAGACCATGTTCCCGCTCATCCTTAGGCATTCCGTCTGCCTTCTGGGCTCACAGCCGCCACTCTCGCTTGTTGTGCAGCTGCTGTCCTGGGGCCTGCTGTTAGCCATCTTCGGCACCATCCCGCTTGGGCGCTGAGGTAGACAGAACATCCTTTCAGCACCAGGGCCTTGGCTGAGTGCCAGGTGCTCGCAGGTGGTCTTGCTGTACCCCCTCACGCTGTCTGCGCCTCAAAGGAAATTCAGAAGCCACAGGACCCCCAGACCTGGGGCTTGCTACCAGTTTCTTTAGCTGTGTCAATGGAGCAAAATCAGATACAGTGCTGCCACTACGCTGTCATTTCATCTCACACGATGTGTGCTGACTCACTAGAGTCCATTTTCTCAGTCCATCTGTCTATAAATGTTGGATTTCTTGTTGCTGAGAACTCAGGTATGGTATCAGTTTTTTTAGCTTCAATATTAAGAAAAGCTCTGTTCTCCAGGATGTTGTGGGAATGGAGGATATCAGTTAGGCCAAAACACCCTTTGCGTCACCTTGAGTGTCTCCTGATCACACGTTGATTTCCTTATAGCAACTAATAACTGGGAACATGGTCAGAAGGGAGCAATACGTTTTTCTAGCGGACCTCAGGCTGGCCTGCAACCAGAGACAGAGACAAGCAGATGTCAACAATGAGATAGTTGACTTGGCATAGTTTTTAGAGATTGAACATGTGAAAATTTCATTGAATAGGAAGTGAAAACACAAAGGAGGAATCTCATCTCTCCCTTTGAATGAATCTGTGAATACAAATTCATTAGGTTATGTGAGTTAAGTTCATTAGAATAAATAATCGTGTAACTACAGAAGTGTCAGGATCTCATATAAAAAATTAACAGTGGTTATCTGTGATATGTATATATGTAATTTTTAATTTTCTTCTTGTTTGCATTTTCTAACACTTCTATAATAAATATATATCACTTCTATAATAAAAAATAAATACATAGAACTTCTGCAAGTTTCAATAATCATACCCCCAAATCACCTAAGTATAAAAAATTTTCTTCACTTTTCAGTGTGTGTTTCTTAAATTTTTCTTACATACTGGAAAATCCAATATTAGCTAAACACAACAGATGAAAAACCCTCATATGCACTTTTAAAAATAAAGTGTTTGCTGTTTATGTCACAAGTGCTGGACTATGCAGATAAACAATAAATTGCCCTCCAGTGTTTGAATTTTCCATCTGCTCTCTTACTAAATTAGGTCAATCATCAGAAAGCCATGTGCCTGGACCACCTCACCTCAGGAGCACTGAAACGCCTTCCCTGAGTTATGATTTAATGGTGTATTTTCTGCTTCTAACCGTAGAATCATTATAACAATATCTCTGGGTCTAGTGTTAATACTGTAATTTAAAATATTGCCCAGACTTATTGTTCTTTACACACAGACTTACATAAAAAAATCTCTTTTGTGACATTATTTCCAGGAAACAGTTTGTTTCTGTAGACAGATTTTATATGCTTTCTTATGGCAAAATGAAACCTACCTAATCCAGATCGCCTATGCTTTAATTCCTAGAAATTCAAGTCAGATTCACTGCTCACTCAGTAATCTGTGTATTCACCTAACTGATAGCACCTACTCCTTTGCTTTCTTTGCCCATTTGCTGGTTTTAGTTTTGGTTCTTTGAATGGAAGCTAATCTGTTTTGATCACTGTAATGTAAATAAATAGACTCATATTTTCTTAGAAGATAATTATAGAACAAACAGTGATCACATGTATAAAGGAGACATTAATCTTCAATTTAACAGAGATGATCTTATCACCGAGAATATTTTAGCATTATTATAATTTCCTAATTTGAGTAAATATAATGGGATTGCTGGTTGGAAAACTTAGAATTTTACTTTCTTATGTGTAGATTTGGCTGTAATGCCTCTTCATCCTGCAAGAGTGTCTGAATTTATATATTTAAAACTAGTTCTTCATAGCGCACCTCAGGGGCTAGTCCACCAGTGCTGTCATTTACCAAAAGTTTTTGTGCCTAGACATTGAAGATTGCCTGTTGTGCACTTTTAGACTCATACTAGCAATAAACTCCAAAATGTATAGCTGAAGCCCATCCTATACAATGAATGCATTTATGAAATGTTGCATAAAAATTAATTTGGAAAAGTTTGACTATTAAAATCATTAGAAACATCTTTATTTGAAGGAATCCCAAGTCTTATCATTTTCTTTTTATATTTTTATGAATCTTGAAAATAGTTCTCTATTGCTTTGCTAGCATACTGAAAAACATCGCAGAGGGCAAATAAGGCCAATCTGGTAAAGAAATGTGTTTCCCCACTCCACTCCGTCTGACTGGTGATGAAGGTGGCTAGATTAGTGGTTGCATTACTTTTATTTAGGACTTTCTGGATCTTATCAAAATATTGCATTTCTTTTAAGCCTGGAAGGATAAAGCACTCTACCCCCAAGGTTTGTATTGCAGTTGCAGCTTTAAATTGATGGGAGGACTGTGTTAGAACAATCTTCTATGGATAGAGTATGACTTAAAGGAAATATCTAAATAAAATAATTCCTCATTGTTATTGGAATGAAAGATCAAAGTCAGTTTTTAAAATAAAAATATTTTAGCTTCTTAGTATTATATGAAAATATTGAGCCCATTCTTGAAATTTACATAAGACCTTTAGTTGAGTTTGATAGGCATTTTAAAATGCATGTGATAAAGGAACAATAAAATAGAATAAAGTCTAAAAGTAATGAAGCTATTGAAATTGAATGCTCCTAAGGTAAACAGAAGATGAAAAAGTAATATTTTTTGCCAGATGAAGAGATAGGTTTCCTTATTGTATTGTTCAGGCAAATAACAGCAAGAAATAATCAGAGCCATGCTGTAGAATAAGAAAAATATGATAAATTTTCATATAAATTGAAATGATAATATATTTTTAAGTCAGTCATAAAATTATTTATTATCCAAAAGGTATGTCACTAATACAGTAACAAATGCTATAGTTTAAACATTCAAATTTCTCTTTTCTAGTAATAAGTCATAAAATATCTAAACACTATCTTCACATTTTTGTAGTGATATAAATTAGTTTCATTTTGTTAATAATTCTGGCTACAAAAATATCTCATAGAGATGTGATTTATCTTAATTTTTTTAAATTTTAAAGATACCACACAAAGTGACAAGTTAGCCTGGGTTAGTATAACACTAATCTCAGACAGAATGTATGTTATGAAGACATTGTCCAAAAATTTAGTTATGTAACTCTTTGCAAGAAAAAACAACTAAGGTTTATTTCTTTTGAATTCTGTGTATTTAGCTATTTTGGACATTCATATCCTTGTAATTGAACTTCCTTGAAGCATTTAGTTATAAGACTACACCTTCACTAATATTTGAGAAAAGGACTTTTTTATTACAGCTAATTTTTTTAGTATGATGTCACAATATACTATAACCTAGAAAGATTGTTTGAGCAAAAGTTGTGCCTAAATAAAAATGGTCTAATTTTTCCTTCTTTCATTCCTCTGCATGGTAGTTTGCTAGTATCAGTAAGTTCTTAAATGTTTCTTTAATTATTATACTATTTATATCTCACTTCATAGATATATTTTATTTAAAAATCTGTGCAAATTTATACGCAAAACAAGTTTTTGAAAATTAGGCCATATTTTAAATTCAGGAAAGAGGTTACTATTTTAATCCGTAGTTGTTCATCTTATTGAGCTATTGGAATAACTGGATATTCCAGTGTTTTTTGTGAAGCATTATGAAAAAGTAGAAATTTTACAAATATATAAAGAACACATTTTAATCGGAAAACATGTCATCCACCCATTAACTGCACTTTTTGTCTTGTGACCCTGGAAAGATGCTATGATTTTCCCATTGTAAACATAGATTACTATAGCACATTTACCAGCTTACATAGATGCGTCTCCCAACCATCTTAAAGGAACTTTATGGTAAATATTCCTATAAATTCAAACAGTTACCTTCCTGATCTGTGCTTTCCAATAGTAGCCACTAGCTACATACATATGGTGATATGACTAATTAAAATAGTACAGATCTGAATTGAGATTTGCTAGATCTCAGAGACTTAATATAAAAATACCTTATTAATTTTTATATTCATTTCATGTTGATATGAGAATATTTGTGGTTAAATATTTATTAGAATAATTAATTCCACTTGTTCCTCTTTACTTTTTTTTAATGTGGAAACTCAAGTATTTAACATTTGAGATTATATATGTGGCTCTTAGCTGTGCTCATATTATTTTTGTGGAACAGCACTGGTCTAGAAACTCACCTTTAGTGTATCTATTTTATAAGTTAACGTAGTAGAGCAGATCTGTCTTTAAAGTGATGACCAGCTATGAAGATATTTATAAATGTACTTTGTTAATATTTGCAAAATAACATTTCAAATATTTTAGCATGATTATTACTTTTGTTTCTCTATAGTAATCTTAAAAATAAATATTCCAATGCTTGGGGCCTTATTTGTATGCCATATCATTATATGATAATTCAGTGGCATTTGAATCTTTACTTTAAAAAAAGAAAGCCTTGTTAGGAATAAACATTTCTGTATAAGTTGTTTGTACCAATGTGTTTAGCTTGATGTAGTTTGAAGATTTTACTGAAAATAGAATAAACCAAAATTAGTTTGTATGCATCAATGATTACAATCACAATATCTCCATGCATATTATTTTCTTTAACTGAATTCTTAGAAACACTATAATAACTGATTTTAAAAACATGTAACAATGAGTTTCTGAAACAATTAGATGAGATGGATTGTAGGGAGGAGAGGACCAGGATTTGGTAACTCAGCTCGACAAACTCCTGTCAGCAGGGAAGAGGTTGATTGCCAGGCCAAGCTAGAGGAGATAGAGGCCTCTTGTAAAGAATCAGCTAAACTTAGTTGTTGAGCAGTAGTCAAGACCCACAAATTATAGTTTCTGCCAAAGACCATTTGCAAGAGAGTTTAATCATTGAGCCGTCTCAGTTCATGTTATTTTTATTTAGATATTGTGAATAAAAAAAGTCAAAGTGATCCAAAAAAGACATTCTAGCCAATGTTATTCCTCATATGGGACAGAGACTATGATAAGAAATGAGCAGGTTTAAAGTGTATGTGCCTTAAAGAAATTGGGTATAGTAATTATATTATCAAATAAATTTAAAAAGCTTTAAATCCCATTTAGGAATAATTCCATTTTGTATGTTTTTTACTTTTTAGTTTCATGGATAAGTGTTCAATGAGTAGTGATTTTCAAAGATTTTTGACCAAGACCAGCAGTAATACATTTGGACAACACATACACACACAGTTTACCTAACTGTATTTTCCATTACCATAGCTGATGGACTTTGATATTTTCTCTCTAGTCTACTCAATCTCATGTTCTGGTGATGATCTACCGAATTTCCCTTATAACTACAACTCACAACCATTAATTTGAAACATCCTTCAACCTGAAAAAAAAAATACTGTTCTATGTAGATTATGACCCTCATTTTATGGGCAACACCAGACGGAGGGACCCCTGCCCCACAACTCCCTAGTTTGTGTATTGTGTATCAGTCAGTCACACGTGGCTTGTTCCTCCAGTGATTTCATGAACACTGATAAGTTTGAGTAATGTTATGAAAAATGACCAGTGAGTAAAGAAGTCAAATTTTAGCAAATTTATCAGCATGTGCTATTTTAATATATGTGCACACAGAGCACATGCTCGTGCCTGCCTCAGAATTCCCAGCTCTTGGTTGGTGAGCTGACTCAGGGTCACATTCTGGGAAAAACATGGACCGCCTTGGCTGCACTTTTGGTGAAATGGTGTTCCTTGTGTAATTCTGGAGAGCTGTTCTAGGTCTCCTTCACCTGGACGTGGGCTGCGCTGCATGGCAGTCTTTTAGTTTACCGTTTGAATGCCTGTGTCTACATAGAAATTTTTTCATTTTGGTCCGTTCAATCTTGATTTAAATTCCTGTCATAGGAATACAATGCAAGTGTCTGAGAAGAGTGATTTTGCATGGTAATGGTGATGAAATCTCTCTTCAACCAGCCTTTTTTTTTTTTAAAGATTTTATTTATTTATCGACAGAGACAGAGACAGCCAGCGAGAGAGGGAACACAAGCAGGGGGAGTGGGAGAGGAAGAAGCAGGCTCATAGCGAAGAGCCTGACGTGGGGCTCGATCCCACAACGCCAGGATCACGCCCTGAGCCGAAGGCAGACGCTTAACCGCTGTGCCACCCAGGCGCCCCCAACCAGCCTTTTTAAAACAAAACAAAATAAAACAAAAAAATCTCTCAACTTGGAAAAAAAAAAGACTGTTCTATGTAGATGCCAGGCAGTAGGCATCACCAAGTCAAGCTTGAAGATTTGAGCAACAAAGGATCAAAAGCAAGTAAAAGGTTTGGGATCAACACATCCTATGGACAGCAAGGGCCAGGGGACCAGAAAGCTCCCTGAGAACCAAGTACCTGTGATTAGGGCCAAGTACAATTGTGATGTAATTATCTTTTACTCAGTACATTTGCCTCCATGAAACCAAAACACCCCTAACCAGTTGCACCAGATACAGCAATATACTTCCTTGTTTAGAGTTGTAAAATGACAATGCAAAGAATTCCTCCTTGCAAAACCAGACTCTACTTGAAATTTTTAAAGGAAGATAGTAAAATAATCATTTGCTAAAAGGAATGGCTTTGTATACTATACAACTTAGTATATTCAGATACTGGTAAAGTACATGGACAAATAGCTTTAATTAAGTTCTGAATATAATCAGGAAAATGAAAAGAGTCAAGACTGAATGACGTATTATTTGGTCCTGAGTTCTCAATTGAATTATTTCTATCCCTACCTTTTCAGTCAGTTCCTGTCCAAGGAAATATGGTCATTTGCAATTTCTGTTTCTCTTGAAGGTACAACCCCACTATACCCTTATTTTCCCTGCTTTTCTCTCATTAAAGAAAAGGCTTTTTATTTCTTTCCAATTTTAGTACATATTCCAGTTAGTTTTTCTTTCCAATTTTAGTACATATTCCACTTTCCTAAATGGGGTTGGTAGGTACAGCATTGCTCTTGCATCGTGCAGGCCATTTTCAGATTTCTATTCCTAGCATCCCTTTCTTTTCTTCAGCTAGTAGTGATTGGCAGAAAACTTGCATATAACCGCCTGCAGGCTTGTTCCTTAAGGGACATTCCTTGTGCAATGAATCCATGATGCTAAGGCATAGGCCCCTCGCTGCACTTTCGATGTTTCGTCTTTGCTAAATCTTTTCCCTTTGTACCTGAGACACCTGAACTGTATAGCACATTTGTTGAAATTTAAAGGGCAACTCTTATCACTGTTACAGTGTGCCATTTCATTTCTTCGGCTTTAGTTTTGGGGAAGTGGTCGTAGCTGTGAACATCAATCAAACTGAGAGGCCTCTTTGAATAAAACCTTTGTGCAGTTTGTGAAGGAGAAGGCTAAACAGTGAAAAGCCTGTGAATTCTCAGCACATCCTGAACCAGTGGATAAGGCTAGGGACTTAACGTTGAAATGGCTACTATTTCTTTTAGCTCCTTGTGGGTACAGAGCTCAGAATCAATTCAGCAATGACTACCTCTCCATGATATCATCTTTGAAAGTGAAAATCATATGGTATGTAGCTAGGGTATAAAAAATGTTACACTGCTCTATGTTGTGTGTGTGTGTGTGAGAGAGAGAGTATACAGCATGAATATACATATATGGGATACCTCACATATCCACTTCATACATAGTTTTGTATTCAGATGTATTTGTTTAAGTTTACTGAAATCATATGTGTTTTATTTTTGGTCTATGCTAGGGCATGGTTAATATTATCAAAACTGTACTAAATGAGTCAAATATGAAAAGAATCTGGCAAATATGATTATGAATTCAAACAGCATTTAATATGATTCAGAGGGCAGGAAGAAGGTTTATCCAACTGTATTAGCTATGCATTTAAAAAGAGCAGTGGAAAATAAATCTAAAAGCAAAATCTAATTCCAGTAATAAATATGGTTGTTTCAAGGATTTTATCAGAACCATTAATGTTATACAAAATGTACAGTAAGATTGTTTTCTGTTCCTTGATATTTGATGTCTGTGTACTAGCTGAAATGTGTGCAGAAAAAAACTTACATATGTATATATACACATACATATATATAATTATACCTCTTATACCTGAATTTAAGTACATATATATACTTAAAAATATATACACACTTAAAAATACAGAACCACCGTTCGAGGGGTTTGTTATTAAAAAGTTCAACTTTGTTTAAAACGTGAGTTGTCAAAGTTCTGCTTATACCTGCCTTGATGTTCTCTAAAAAGGTGTGCCCCAGTTGTTCCTGAGAGTTTACCAGCATAGAGAATGGTGCTGCTTTCATTGATAGACTTAACTATTTCCATGTAAGAGTATTCTTTTGAGGGTAGAGTAAAAGGTATCTGAGGACTCAAGAAGACAAATTTGATTAGTCTTATGAGGCCAAGAAAGACAGGAAACCATCATGGAGAGCATTTAGGCAAAGCCAAGTGGATTTTATTTTGTGACCAGAAGTGAGGGTTTTCTGATTTGTTACCTTATTTTGCCAGAGGTGAAGACTTACAATATTATCAGCAGTTCTCTAGGGAGCCACTTTTACAGAGTCTGCAAACGGGTTTTATAACTTGAGCAAATATGGACTGAGTGAAACAGAACGCATCCTACTTGATGAAGTTGAGATTATTATTTTTTCCTTTTTGATATCAGACTTGCTCCTTACCTCCATTTCAGCTTCAAAGTTCTACTTCTCTAAGTAAGTTTATGTTACTTGCGTATTCATATTCTTGACGGCATCATCTGCCAGCTATTTGGTAGTTTGGATTGATGTTCATTCATTAGGGAGGCATCGGAGATGGGAACCTCCCTTAGAGCAATCCTAGTTTGCCTGCAGTTTGCCTACATACTCATTCTCTCAAAGTAATTGGGACTGTATTTAATAGAGGAATGGGTTTTCAATGTGTTCTTCCAGGGCTAAAGCCAACTTTAATACCTATACATTCTATGCTCATACTTTATGTGTGCTAATACACTAAGAAGTTTCTCCATATCATGCTTTTAAAAAAGGAAAGTTCATCAAAGAGCATGTGTTTACAAATCCCATGGGAGCTAGTGAATTTTTTTTCTTCTGCTTAGTTAATTCAGCCATCTCAGTCACTTTTAATCAATCCCTTAATCATGTTTTTAAAAGTCAGTTCAGCATGCTGTTCACAACAATGAATATATCTATTGTCATTTTTAGTGTGTGTATAGTAATGTAGTGTTAATGTGCACTTTTTTCTTTAAGATAATCATAGAATAATGCTAAAATAATGACTATTAAGAACAGGCAAAATGAGATTCTTAATTGCTGATTAAATTCCTTTTTGTTTCTTTAAGTAAATGCTGTTTCATCTGGCATTGCTTATACAAATCCAACCCCATTAAACTTATGAGAAAATAAAACATATAAAACCATTGTGCAAAGAAAATACTTTAGTGGATTAAACCATCACTCAAGTCAAACAGTGTTTTTACTCGAGTTGCTCAGACCTGACTCCTGAAGATGAACCCCAAATCCTCCTCTGTAATCCCTTATACCTGACTTTCCCCTGATAGCAATGGGCCAGTCTTTCCCTGGAAGCCAGAACTTGGATTAATCTTAGAATTATGGTATACAGAGATATAATGTGATTTTTCAGGTTTTCTCAGGAGATAAGCTAGACCATTTAAAAATCCCTTGTTATGTGATTTTCAGCAATAATGAATAATTTAGGATTATTATCTGTTGTTTAAAGAACCATTTTCCCTTCCATGCTTCTAAGTTAGCATAATGAGTGTTACTCAGGATGACAGAGTACAAAGAATTATCTGATAAAATCTGAATGAATTGAACCATTGATAACCCAATGTTGCAGAACTCAAGAGTTATCATTGATCAAACTTCCCCATTATAAGAAAGAAAGTTATCTTGATATTTCAAGTGTTACTGAGATACTATTCTGGGTTTTAAATTTTTCAGTTCTTGAACCATACAGAACTGGGTATGACCTTGTGTAATCAGCTTTACATTTCTGTACCTTAGAATCCTTATCTGTAAAATGGGGATATTAAAATTAGGTTAAATCATATAAAATTGCATGTCTATAGGTCAAATACAGCTTTTTTTAAAGCAGACAATTTCCTATTGTTTGCCCTAGTACCTATTTTATAAGTTTGATGAGAGAATTAAAAGAGTTTAAATGCATGTAAACTCTTAGCACAATGCTAAATATGCTGGAGTGAGCTTTTGTAAATTTTAGTTAGTATTCTTATTATTAGGGACATAAAAGCCAAGAACTATTCTGGTCATTCTGGGAATGAAAGAAATACATGCAAAGTAGCACCATGCAGCAGCCCAAAATAATTTATAATAAATTCTTCTCTTCCATTTCTCAAAGTCAGAATAATTTAAATCTTTTTTGTACTTCTGAAAAGGAAGTGTTTTGTTTTGTTCTGCATCCACATGACTTGGTATGTATTTATTGCAAGAATCTTTCAAGAAATCAGCCCCCCAAATGTTTTTGTTACTGCATTTTGCTTATATCATCAAAAAGTTTTCAGTATCCAGCTTTAAATCAAAATACATTGTGAAGTTTTAATGTAACTATTTGCTTCCATCCCAACTGAGACAAAACAAAAACAAAAACAAAAAACGAAAACACCATTGCTAAAGTGAATTTAAGCTCAACACCTCTGAGAAACAGGGTTTGGGAAAGACCAGTTAACATCATAAAGTGCAAATTATCCCAACTGCTTTGAGAAGTATAATCAGGGCAGTGAACCAATCACAGTGAGGTATAGGAGATATTTAAACTTTGAGAACTTGAACTTAGATGTTGTGAAAAGTAGAGAAGCAGCAGGTATGTTTGGACCCTATTTCATTTATTTTGCTGTAGGGAGTCTTCAGTGTTCTCAGTCATTTCCTCTACTACAGCAGCACAATCAGGCTATTTACAAATGAACATGCTTATATACAAATATGTCAATGACCACTTAAACCCAGAAACAATCAAACCCGCTCCCCCAAATGTTTGTGGACTTGAAGGGCTGAAACTGTTGGATCTAAATTAGAAATGGGAGTAAAGAGCTTGAAAGAAGTTGAAATGGAATCTAAGCACTTGTGAAGTTATGATATTTACATTTCTTAAATACAAAAGGAGGGAAAAGGCAAGATCTGTGGTTACATAAGTTAAGTTTGCAGATCAGGCCATAAGGAACTCGACATCTGGTGATGTCCGTTGTCACAGTAAAATATGAGGTGGGACAATTAGCAGTAAGTGAGTCAAAGAGTTCAGGTAGGACAGGAGAGGATAACATATGAAACAGTCATCTCAGATGTTGGGAACTGAGCTTAATGGAGAAACATTGAAGAATTGCCAAGTTGTGTTAAGAGCCCATTTGAGACATAAGGTGATTAAGTTGAAGTAAAAACAGTATGCCTGGTTGTATAATTTTCTCCAGCTACATTCAACTACTCAGGATTGCACAGTAAGAAACCGGATGGTTGTGCTCATCTGGAATTTGAGTTTTGCAAGAAGAGTACAATGGAGGAAGAGAGAAAGAATGAAGTTGATTGAGGCTGTGATTATAATAACGGACTTTTTGCTTGTAAGTTGTGGAAGAAGTGAAGACAGGAGGAAGGTGAGGGAAGATGAAAACTCAGCAGGTCCAATGCCCTAAGGATCTAATGTTCTGAGAAGAATACTGTTTGAATAAGTAAGAAGAGGATAGGAAACTGAGATCCCAGGGTGGAATGTTTGCATTTCAGATTTGGAGAGGGTGCAGATTCTCATGATGATGAAGTCATGTCTGTGACCAGGTGAAAGGGTGCTTGACGTGTTGGACAGGATTGTCTGAGGTAAGGAGTTCAAAAATCAGAGGATTGGTTTTGCAAGGATTGGAAGGATTATCCCAATTGACGATGAAGTTGTCAAGACTGGCGATACTTTGTACAATGAGAAAGACGGAGTCTAGAGCTAAAATCATTTGTGAATCAAGAGAAATGACCAGGAAATGAGGAACAATAACTCCGAAGAGTTAGTGAGGGCAGAACAGTGAGTTTTGAAGAGGCAGATAAAGAAGTGGTCTGGAAGTGGAAATTGGGGTAGGGGAGAACCAGGAAGGAAAGTTTCTCTAACTCCTTGATCTGAAGCACATGAAATAATAATAATAATAACAACAACAATAACCATCACTACCACAATAGTGAAATAGCTATTGAGCGCTTACTGTGAGCCATTACTGTCTCAAATGCTTTACATTGATTCACCCATTTAATCATTGCAGTAACCCTTTGAGAAGTAAGTGCTATTAACAATATCCCCATTTTATTAAACTGGGGCAACAATAAAGTAACGTTACTCAAATTTGCCAAAGTCACATAGCTAGAAAGTGGTGTTGCTGGAGCTCAGATCCTGACAAACGGACTTCAAAGCCTGTGCCTCTAAACCACCACATGGCTGCCTTTGTCCTTAACCTGAAATTGAGAGAATCCACACTTCTGGAGGAGGATGTTTTCACTGGATTTCAGATTGCTCTGGAACCGTTTAGTATCAGTGGGCTAAGCTCTGCAGCAGGAATGCATGCGTCTCAGGGATTCATGCTGCAGGTGTGGAGAGGCAGTGCAGATCTTCCTGTAAACCCTCTTTCTTGACAGCCACGTGTGCTGGCATAGCAGCTTCTTGCTGCCCCTCGCTACTGCTCCCCACCTAGAACCTGGGGAAGACCCCATCTGGACCTCTGCTTTGCCAGGTGATGGAGCACACTGCTGTTTTGTGACCAGGGAGAGCTCTGCTCTCTGTAGTTCTCATTAACAACTGAGCATTCACTGTTTAAATTCAAGAGTCCATATTTATGAAGAGATATGAGAAGGAAAGCATATCGCAATCTGTTTGGTTTATCATATTTTGCTCTGCTTTGATCTAAGTATCAAGGTTCCCAAAGAATCTCGGTTGGTTCCACCAGGATACACTTTTCATACTAAGTTATCTTGGGTCAGACACAAACAGACTCAGAATTTGGACAATTCATATTCCACAACCCTTGTTCAGAGTGAAATTTCCCTATCTCTCTAATTCCACTGGGCTTTCAGGTTGCTTACAGGGACCCATAATGCCAGCTGTGTATTCAGCACTCTATTGGTAGTTTTTTTGTTACGTTTTCACTTATGCACACCTCCTGGGCAAAGGCCATCCTCTTCTCTGGAAGACTCCATCAGACCTTTGCCTCCTAATTCGCATTTGAATCTCTGTGAGCCTACAACAGGGCCTTTACCAGCATCTCACCAATTGGAATCAGTCAGAATAGAATCTTTCACAGGCTCCCTTGCTGCGCCTTTTCATTATTCTCAGATTTTTTTGGTTTTTTTGTCTGTGGTTTTGTTTGCTCTTGAATACCTAGAGTCTGTCTTTGGTAGCACACTAAACGTAATGAAGCTTGGGAAGCATTCAGTGAAAAGTTTTTAAAAAGAAAGAGCGAGAGGAAGAAAGAAAGAAGCCAAATTAATGACTGTTGTTCTAAATGCAGATGGAACTGATTAGTTTGCCAAGATCCTTCTGTGAAATAAGCTCAGTACCATCACCTTCTTATCTCAGAATCAGCCTTGCTGCCAGAAGTGATGTCTGGGACAATGCTGATGGCTCTCAAGTAGGAGCTTCTCTCAGAACCCAGTCCTTATCACGGCTTTGACTGGCAAAGGCTGTCATTCATGCTGTCACTCACGGTGGGTACACAATGGATCATGTCTGCCTTGCACATCATAGATAACTCGAATAACTGGGGCTGGATTTAATTCTTTGGTTAAAGAAGAGGAGAAAAGATAAATCATTGATTATAGAATATCTGATTTTCCTTTAATTCACCTGTCACTGAAACTGTAACCTTGTGTTCTAGATCAGTTAAATTTGTCAGCATCCTGAAAAGAAACTACCATTTTAATAAGATTTTTTTTTCAAACTACATATATTTATAAGTCTATATATGTGACTCTTTCAATCCTGTGTCTGTGTGACAATCTTTTCTTTGAAAAACAGCAGCAACATGGTTTTGATGTGCTTTGGAATTTTTATCCTAACATTTTTAAAATAAAAATGAGCATTAATGATCTTGATAGCGCGTTCTTGGAAAAAAACACTAATTAGGTAAAAATGAAAATATGAAGGTATTAAATATAAAGGTATTTTGTGTGCAAGTCTACTGTTTATACAGTACTCTGGTGACAGCGGGAGGATTCATTTACACATCTAAAGGAGCTTTGTATATTGACAAAGGAGGTTTTAGAGACAGAACCGTCATAATAATAACTGTGCCTGTTCACCGCCACTTTATGTTATTGTATGTCACAAATATTGTACTCCATATAATATATTAAAATAATCTGATAAAAGGAGCAATAATTCTTAGCTAGGCTAATTATTGAGTTTTTGAAAAGCTAATTAACGATGTCTGACCTGATTTGTTTTGCTGCTGAAGGAAGGTATTGAAGATTTTAAGATATGCAAACACTCCTTAGTATACAATAAAACATATTTATAATGTTTGCCGAGGATATTAGTTTTTTCACTGGGTTACAACACTGAGAATAAAGAGGCTAATATTACTTTATGCACCTCTCTTCGCTCAATGGTGAGAAAGGCACAATAGTCAGCAAAACACTGAGCTAATATGTCCAATGTGTTTGCTTATTTATTTTTCCTGGAGAAGTAAACTATGAACATGACTCTAATGTCCTAACCGAACCAATGTGGTAGCCTTACCTAGGTATCGAATTTCTGGTCGTATTTTTATATTTTTACTCTTGTATTCACTTATGCAGAGAATTTTAGTTAAAATAAGGTAGTGATGGTCTATTAAAATGTTAATTGAAATAAAAGAGTTCCAGAGTGCTTGGGTGGCATGGTCGGTTAAGCATCCGACTCTTGGTTTCAGCTCAGGTTGTGATCTCAGGGTTGTGAGCCCGAGCCCTGTGCCAGGCTCTGCACTTAGCACAGAGTCTCCTTGGAACTTCCTCTCCCCCTGCCCCTCCCTCCACTACTGACTGCCCCCCCAATAAATAAATAAACCTTTAAAAAAGAATTAAAAGAGTTCCTGTCAGAGATAGCATTTTGGTCTACATAACAACTACTTTTAGGATAAGGCATAGAGAATATATTCTTTTAAAAAGAATTATAGTTATTTCTAAGGATTATATATCATATGCAAATTAAGGAGTAAGGAAGTATTCCTTCCAATTCAATAATCCTCATTTAGCAGTATTTATAGCATGCCTATGCAAAGATACAATCCATTGCCCTTAAATTCAACAAATACGGCCAGTAATATGCCAAATTCTACAGAGTATCCCCTTGAATAATGTGTGTGTCAACTAAGGGTTGGTTCATCTTGGCATGTGAGATACAGAAAGGAGGAAGAAAGAAGAGTTGATAAATTGAAGCTTTGGGAAAGAAAAATAATGCACTGCTCTTGTAGTGACCATTATAGGTCATCAGCCAGCTCAGGGATTGGTTACTCTTGAATCAGATACTGCCTCCTACATCCCAATCCAGTCCAATCCATGGCTAACTTGGTGCAAAGACCAGTCTGGGATTCTTTCCCAGAAAATAAGACAATATACAGGGAACTGTTGGAAAGGAGAATTGAACATGATAGTCATGTGACTGATCTGGCCAGAACATCATCTCTTCTTATATATGCAAATCTGACCCTAGAAATATTTAAGAATTTGTAAGTTTATGCTCGTTCTTTGCAGTTTCTTAAACAGTACCCAAAAAAGAGGCTGTCCAGGTCAGATCTGTGTTCCTCAAAGAAGAAAGGCAATATAACCAAAAAAAGTTGTATGGTTACTGGACTACCTAATGCCAAACAGTATGGGTCCTCCAACTTTGCCTAGTCTCAGCTCTCAACAGGGACTTGTGGATTTAGGGATGGCATATAGCATTCAGAACACCAAGAATGAACAAGCTGGAGGAACAATGGAGCCTTGCTTCTGGGTTTTGATAAGTATGTGGGTTCTTCGGAGGAACCTCGGAGCAGTTTCATAGCCTGTCATGTTGTTATACAATAATTATCATCTCATCTCAGTTTTTACAGTCTCTGTTCTTTGTCTGAGCCATGCCTTTGTTCTCATAAACACTTACCAGATGACCGTGATCCCAGAATTCAGTTTCCTTAGTTAACTTCCAGGATGAGAATGAAGTCATTCCTTAGGATCCAATAGGGTTAAACCCATCTTTGACCCAGTCCTCTCCTGGAGTATACCATACCAAGACCATGAAGGATGCTGAGCTACCACCATAGATGACTTCATAGAGGCCTCAAGATTCATTCTCTTTCTACGCTCAGTCTTTATAGTTTCTTGCTAATGTGACATGGATGAGTGTGTATAATTAGAAAATAAATGGAGAGGAGATTTTCTATAACCTTATTCTCTTGGAAAATATATCACATCTAGATATGTGGCTGTAGTGTGTGTGTGTGTGTGTGTGTAATTTGGTTATTTAAATAGGATTGAATGATATTTGTTCTGATCTTTTGTTTAAACATCTCACTTCAATAGTAAAATATAACCTGGTAGTTCAGTGAATTCCTTAATTTGTTCATTTACCTAGTGTTTATCCAGTGCCAACTATTCCGATTCTCATGAATCTCAAAATTAGTGAAGTCTCCAAGCAATGTATGAAGATTAGCATTACAAACTTAAACAGAATGTAAAGGTTAATGTAAAATTCTTAAGGCCTTGATTTTCCATTTTGCATAGCAGTCAAATGATTCTTTATAAAGTGGATGCAATAAAAATGCATGGGTCACAGTCGAGCAGTCATTTTTATTTGGTTTGGTTTTGATTATACAGCCTGTGCAGGCATAGCCCTGCATAGAGAAAGGTAAAAAAAATCATCCATACTCATGATTAGATAATGGCTATATTAACGAAATTGGACCGGTTCCAGTCCCCTAGACAAATAACATGTCTATTGGCAATGGAAATGTGGCACTCTCTTTAGCACTATACCAAGTCTTCTTGGTTACAGGATGCTAGCAAGAACTGTGTTAGTGACCCATCACTGCATATCTTCGCAAATTAAAATATCAAGCGCATTATCTCACCCAGTTTCCTCTGGTGAAGAATCTGGGGGCATCTTAGCTGGGTAATTCATGTCCAGTGTCTTTTTGAGGTTGTAGGCAAGATGTAGTATAAGGCTGCAGTCATCAGAAAGCTTGACTGGGGCTAGAGAATCTACTTTCTACCTCATTCACATGGCTCTTGGCAGGAGGATTTAGTTTCTCGCTGCCTGTTGGTTGGAGGCCTCAGTTTCCTGCCGTATGGGCCTCTCTGTAAAGCTGCTCTCACCACATGGAAGCTGACTTCTCCTAGAGTAAATGGTCTAGGAGAGAAAGCAAGTGAACTAAGACAAAGCTACAATGTCTTTATAAAGTCATCTCAGAAATAATATACCGTCACTTCCACCGTATTCTGTTATTAACACAGACAACCCTGGTCCAGTGTGGGAAGGGATTACACAGGGGCACAAACACCAAGAGGCAGGGATCCTTGGGGGCCATATTGCAGGCTGGGATCAAAAGTTTCTGATTCAATTCCCAGCTGTTTTTTTGGAGAAGTCTGACCAAGTATCTCTCTTTAAAGCAGTATTTTCAAAAGAGATTGGAGAGGTATAGAGTTAGAGAAGCATGTTCAATATTATAGTGAATTTTATATTTTGGTGTAAGAAAACACACTGTTTTTTGAACATGGACTGCAGAAAACAAATTTAACCATTGCTTCTTTGCTTGTGGGATACAAGTGCATGCATATTAGTGATTCTTTAAGGGAAAAGTAGACTCACAATTTTAGTGTGTGTGTTGGGGGGGCTATTTTGTTGTAAGGAGCATGATATTTTTATTACTGAAACTACTTTAAAACAAAATTAGAAACCTGTCATGAAAATATAGACCAATTATTAGACCCATTAGCAATTACTCCAGTTAACTGCAATGAAATCAGCCCATGTGTTTCATAGTTCTTTGATTAACAGAGATTTGTTTCGGGTTTAAGAAAAAAAAAATTAGCCAAAATATCTTTATCAATTCATGTAAAGACATTAAGGATTTCTGGCAGCCTTATGGTATATAGATCTAAAAATGAATAATATATTATTATAGAAATTATTTCAGTTCTAAAACAGTAAAGCAAATATTATAAAATACTGTAGTTCTACTTGTTATTAACACAGGCATTTTGTATTTAATTTCTTCATGCTAAAGCAGCTTCCTTGAGTTGGAATCTGTACCAGATATCAAGGAAGCTGATCATATCATTCTGTTGTCATAGAACAGCAGGCAGAGTTCAATGAGGCTTTTTATCTTAAATTATATTTTCAACTTGACCTCATTAAATTCTTTTCCTTCTGTTTGTCATTGTTAGGCTCACTATATTTCATATTTCCTCTCGGCCTCTTTACCATTTTAAAATTGTCCTTTAGAAATAGCTCTGGCATGGGGAGTTCATTATTTCTGGTAGTGACAACACAGTGAATGCCCTAATACACTGATTTCATTGTGTCTCATGACCTACATTTAGAAAAATTCAGGTAGATTTCCTAGTTGCTGATTATTTTTTAGAAAATCATTAAATGTCAAAAGCTATTTTCCTGTTTATTTTCAAATTTGTTTTTAAACTGTCTTTAGGAGAGGAGTTGCTATAGTCTAACAAATGAAAAAAAAATCCCACTTTTTTGTCTAGATTTTGTTTTTCAGAGTGGAGAAAATAAATAGTAAAGAGGGAAATTTTTTTCTCTAACGCATGACCTAAATTTCTGTTGCAATGAAGCTGATCTGCTTTTAAATATAACACCTGCTTCTGTGAATTTTTGTAGTCATTTATTTTTCAATGAT
Source organism: Ailuropoda melanoleuca (assembly GCF_002007445.2). NCBI lineage: Eukaryota > Metazoa > Chordata > Mammalia > Carnivora > Ursidae > Ailuropoda > Ailuropoda melanoleuca. The sequence goes on from NC_048233.1 coordinate 32,534,008, forward strand.
TGTGTATGCAATGTGGCTGTAAATATATATGTTAAATATTTCACGTAAGTATCAATGTGGGTATAATTTTGATTTGAAAATAAGTTATTCTGAATAAAGTAAAGCTTTCCAAGCATCCTTTAAAAAAGAGAGAGAAATTAAAAAGGATGGAGAAAAAAACCTGACTGAAATATAAGCAGATGAGCCAACGTTATTAGACACAACCACTGGAAAGACTAAAGCAACTCATAATGAATTAAAAGAAAAGGGCCATTAAACTGGAGAATCCCAACAATCAAGTGGAGATGTTTCAGGCTCTTTAGGCATTACTGCTGGAATAAATACGCTATCACACTAAGCTTTTATGAAAGGCTGTTACATTTTTACCAACTTTAATCTGTTTCATTTTTGTGTTTAAAGGATGGGAGTTGCATTAAAATAAAAATTCCATTTGGGTTATTATCTCCCCAGCTGTCTGTACAGACCATGGAGCTGGCCAGAGAATATTCTCATTATGTGTGTCGAGCAGTTACTCAGTGATTGATGCTGCATTAATGCACGACACAGACGCATTCCTTTTGTTACCGAATATTAGACAAATTAGTTCTTACAAATTCATGACCCACTCTCCCCCTCCTTGTCTGGGTGTCTTTCTCCTCTCTCTCTCAGCTCCCTACCTGCTCCCGTGCCTTCTGCTGGGCACCTGACTGGACTACCATGGAGAGTTAATATTGCTAATAACCCTCAGTGAAAATGAACCAAAGCATTAGGAGGAGGGGTTTGACAAAGGAAGGGGCAGAAAGCAGACAGTGGTCCTTCTAGGCAGATTATAGAACGAGGTTCTGGTCGTTTTCCAGGATACCGCAATGTAGTAATGACAAACAAATGTTTTGTTGCCCCAGATTAGTTTTCCCTCCCCTACTTTATGTGAGGGACCGTTTATCTTCTCAATTCCTTTAAACTTTAGTTTCGTCAGGGTGGGGAGAGATGAGTCATAAATTTGTATTTCACCGGTTTCCTTACCATGAAGCTAGGAAGTATGGGAGAGGATATACATCTCTTCCTCTTGGCCAAAATGTTTGTATTGGAATTCTTCCTAGAATTTAAGAAAAGGCAGTGCAGATATTAAAATGCAGAACTGGGAGCATTTAGGCCATTTACATTGAGACTGATTATTGAGAGATATGATTTTAATGATGCCATGTTGCCAGTAAAGTCTTTGTTTCTATAGATTGTGGCTTTCTGTTCTGTATCACTCTTGGGGCCTTTTTACTTTTATAGAACCCCCCCTTAATATCTCCTGTAGGGCTGGTTTCGTGGTTACGAAATTGGTCAATGACTGGCGATTCTGGAAGGTCTTTATTTCTCTATCAATTCTTAAAGAAAGGCGGGGTAATCAGAAGGGGGAATGAAGCATGAGAGACTATGGACTCTGAGAAACAAACTGAGGGCCTCAGAGGGGAGGGGGGTGGGGGAATGGGATAGACTGGTGATGGGTAGTAAGGAGGGCACATATTGCATGGTGCACTGAGTGTTATACGCAACTAATGAATCATCGAACTTTACATCAGAAGCCAGGGATGTACTGTATGGTGGCTAACATAATATAATAAAAAAACATAAAAATAAAATAAAATGCAGAACTGGGTTTTGAGCATCATCAGTGTTTTCCAGTTGGATGATGTGTCACATTTTTGTTTGGTTGTGAAAGATATGCCTGTGATCACCAAATGTTTAGAGCTGCCAAAATGTATCATTACATGTATATTTCTGGAAGAAAATATTCTGTGCTAAACCTTACTGTTTTCACATTGAATCTAAATGAAAAACTTCCAGTTGTACAGATAAGGACACTGAAGCACAGGAAGGTTAAGTAACTCGCCCAGTGTTACATAGTCAAAGTAGGTCTCGAACCTGCCTCTTGAAACTATATAGATTTGGTTTATAAATGAAAATGAATGAGATTTTACTTCCTTTTTAGTTTTACAATATTAGTTATTCCTGAAGATTCCTCTATGTATTTTTTGATGTTCTAAATTTTAGTTTCTAATATAGTAAATATTGATAGATATAAATACTGTTATATTTGATAATTATTGATATAGTCCATCTAACAAAAAGCTTGATGAGCACTGAATAATATTTTTAAGTATAGAATCCAATGGGTGTTTTTTGGGGTTTTTTTTTTTTGGTATTTTTATAGAATTGTGCAATAAACACTGCAATTAATTATCGGACTTTTTTTCCTATAAAATCAGCCCCACACCATTTGAATCACTCCCCATTTCCCTCCAATGTCCTCCTACTAACCTGTTTTCTATCTCCACATGTTGGCTTATTCTGGGCATTTCATATAAATGGAATCATAAAACTCATACAATATATGAATGATTGTGTGTGGTTTCCTTCACTTAGCATAATGCTTTCAAGGCTCATTCATTTTCTTGAACATCTTAGTACTTCATTTTTTTTAATTGTTAAATAATATTCCCTTGTACAGTTATATCACATGTTTAACCTTTTATCAGTTGATAAATATTGGATTGTTTCTATTTTTGGCTATTATGAATTGTGCTACAGTGAATATCTGTGCACAGGTTTTTGTGTGGACATTTCATTTCCTTTCTCTTGAGTATATACCTAGGAATGGAATTTCTGGGTCGTATGTACACGCTATATTTAACCTTTTGAGCAATCACTAACCCGTTTTCCACAGCAACTGCACCATTTTACATTCAATCGAACAGTATGAGGGTTCCAATTTCTCCACATCTTTAGCAACACTTGTTATTGTCTGTGCATCCTACTGGGTGTGAAGTGGTATCTCATTGTAGGCTTGATTTTCATTTTCCTAATGACATTGAACATTTTTTTCATGTGTTTCTTTGCCATTTCTGTATCTTCTTTGGAAAATGTCTATTCAGATCCTTAGCATATTTTTAAGTTAGGTTATTTGTCTTTTTCTTGTTGAGATTTAAGAGTTCTCTACATATTTTAGACATGTAAGTATCTTATCAGATATATGCTTCACAAATATTTCTCTCATTCTATGGATTCATTTTCTTGATGGTATGGTTTTTTCTGCACAAAAGAGTGAATTTGGAGGTAGCCCATTTTATTATCTTTTGCTGCTTGTGCTTTTAATTTTATCTAGGAAACGATTACCTAACTCAGGGTCACAAAGACAGATTCCTATGTTTTCTTCCAAGTAGTTTTAGTTTTTATGTACATTGTTAAATTGTATTTGAAACACCCTATAAAGGGCTAAGTGGGGTATAGACCTAATTCTTTTTAGTTTTGCCAATTATACAAGTCAATTCAAAAACATTCACAAAAGTTAGTTGTGATTGTGACTGTTCAAGATACGTAGTGAAGATGCTGTCCTAGAACTTGGTAAGTCTGCACTGAAGGAACTTGACCTAATAGGTAACAGACATAGTTGACAGTAACTAACATGTAAGGGAAAGTGTGGCAAGGGTGACATGAAAAGAATGGGGTACGTATCTTGGGAATTCAGGAAGAAAGAGTATCTATAGTTGTGGGAAGTGATCTTATTCATGCTTGATTTGAATCTCTATATAAAAATCATGGTAAAGTGTTGGCAAACTCTCCCTGCTTTGCTGAAGTTCGTCGCCATCACTGATAAGCTGCATCACTGATAAGCCGTTCTACAAATGCTGTTGGCAGAGCACTGAAGGTCCCTGAGAGGGTTGCAGGTGGTCTGCTAGGTCAAGACAATTTTCCTAATAATACTCAGACATGATTTGCCTTTCTCATTGTATTGACATTGTGTTGGTTATGCAGAAGCAATTGTGGGTAAAACATGAGCACAAATCAAGACAGCAGCACCGAACTGTGCGAGTAGTCATTGTGTCAGTCAACCTCTAACTGCCCTGATTCTGGTGCCTAGACAAGACAACACAGGACATAAGAATTGCTCGTAATTAATTCTGATGAATGTTTATAGGTAAGCCAGATAAAAAGTCCTTAAAGTGCTCAAAATAGATTTATTGTTTTATTTTTTTAAAAGATTTTATTTATTTGCCAGAGGGAGAGTGAGAGGGTGTGAGAGTACAAGCAGGGGGAGCAGCAGGCAGAATGAGAAGCAGACTCCCTCTCTGAGTGGGGAGCCTGACATGGGGCTTGACCCCAGAACCCCAGGATCATGACCTGAGCTGAAGGCAGATGCTTAACTGACTGAGCCATGCAGGCATCCCAAAATAGATTTAAAAAGGTTAAACTCTCAAGGGTTTAAAATAACCTTATTACTTATAACATCTTACAAACTTGATAAATGTAATTAGAAAAAAATGCTACACAGGGTACCTGGGTGGCTCAGTCGGTTAAGTGTCTGATTCGTGATTTCAGCTCATGTCATGATCTCAGAGCCCTGGGGTCCAGCCCCCTGTCTGGCTCTGCACTCAGCGTGGAGTCTACTTGGGATTCTCTCCCTCCCTCTCTCCCTCTGCCCCTCTCCTTTGCTTGAGCTCTCTCTCTTTCTCTAAAATAAATAAAATCTTTAAAAAAAGAAAAATGCTACACAATGATAAAAATAACAGGACTCTGGAACAAATATAAATGCATTTTAGTTTAAATTGAGTGTAAGTGCCTGGTTTCTGCCTTAATAGCTATCCTCCGAAAGGAGATTCAGACAAAACATAATTTCCTGCAAAACATGAAGGAAAGAGTAGTAACTTTTCAAAATACAGTAAGAGTAGCTTGGAAATTTATATGCCATTTTGGATTATACCCCAAAGTCCTCTTAGATATGTTGTTATTATATCTCCTTAGGAATGTTATTATAGCTACTTTATTTATGAAAGTAGGAACTGAAGAATTGAAACCAACTCGAAACTAGGTCTGAATTTGTCTGACCCAGAAGCAGGCTCCCTGTCACAGTAGAAACAGCATTGCCACTTGCTGCTCTCACCTGCAACACACCTGGGAGGGGCCCGTGCAGCAAAACTGTGATTGGATTGTGGAGCACCGGAGCTTTTCTGGTTTCTAGGCAGGATTCAATATTTGACAAAAGTCTGATCTGAAGGCAGTAAAAGAGGTGTATTTATTCTGGAGTTGCAGGTCATGGACAAGATTGTGGTTGTCAGAAGCATATTACGTTTTTAACAGCAACAACAAAAAATCAGTTGAATATTTGACTTGGGCTTTAGAGAGAAATCTGGGATGGAAATCTAGATTTGAGTCATTACCTTATAGGTGATAGTTGCTGTAAGACACGACTTTATATCAGAAATCGTGGAGGAAGATTATTATCAGTTTCATTATAACAAAACAGGACAAGTAGGGAGTATTGTGTTGGGTAGCGGTGGCTCTCCTAGGTAAAGCAGCTTCTCCTATAGAGAAAGTGAGGGGGGATTCAAAGATATAAATAAGAGGAGAATAAGGCACAAGTAAATCATTTGGAGAACATCCAATTATTTTATTTTTTTCAGCATTATTGAAATATAATTGACAGTAACATTGTGTAAATTTAAGGTGTACAATGTATTGACTTGATACATGTATAAGATTATCAATTTCTAATGTACAGTATGGAGAATATCCAATATTAAACAGGGGGATTAAAATAGAGGAAGACTTTTAAATTTTTTTCAAAGAATAGAGACGAAGACAGAGAGCTGGGAAAGAAGTGATATGAAAACTAAGGAGGAGACTTATATTTAAGAAGTAGGTGTGGCCAGACGCCTGGATGGTGCAGTGGGTTAAGCACTAGATTGTTGGTTTCCGCTCAGATCACGATCTCAGAGTGGTGAGATGGAGCCAAGCTTCTGGCCCTGCACTCAGTATGGAGTCTCCTTAAGATTCTCTCTCCCTCTCCCTCTGCCCCTCCCTCACCCCCTCTAAATGAAATATATAAATCTTGAGAAAACTGTCAGTGTGGTCATTTTATCTGATTATACCTAGTGGTTCTATTTAGGTAAGTTCTGAAAAGATGCACTGGATTTAGCAAATGAAAGCTACCTGGTGAACTCCATATTGGCAGGCTAAATGGAATAGTGGGGCTAGCTTGTATATAGGTTTGAGGATACAAAGACAGTGAGAATGGGCTCTACTTTTAAAAATCATGGCTGTGAAAGGAAGGAGAGTGAGGGACAGTGTCATCCTGCAAAAGGACAGAACTGTCAAGAAGGTGCTTTTGTTGATTTAGATGGGACAGACTTAAGCATGTCTGAAGCTAACAGTAAGAGCTAGTGGCAAGGGAGTGGTGGGTGACTTATTTGGGTGACTGGCAGCTCCTATTCTACTCAGGATAAGAGGCCTTGAATTCTTTTTATTTATCATGGCATTTCTGGCCCTGATAAACTTATTGTTGTCAATTCTTTCACTTTATGGCTTATAACACTTCTGTTACATGGTTTAAACTAAAAAAAAAGTTATTTGAGAACAAAATTATTCTAGAAGCTTATTATGATAATGCCTCAATTAACAGGAAATCAGCTAACTTAAAACCCCAATATTTTCTACACTTTTCCTCTTATATGAATGAAGAAGTATGTGGACATGAGTGATTAAGAATTTAATTTAAAACCTACTTCAGGGGCAGAACAGACAATCAGTAACCATTTATTATGTGCTTACCCTCCCAAAGATAAGATGATATGTGCTAGAGTTGATACAAAGAATTATAGCACATGGTCTTTGTTGTCATGAAGGTTGCAATCTGAGGATATAAAACTACATGAAATGATAGCTAATGGTGTGACAATATAAATGATAAACAGCAAAAGGAATGATATAGATTAAAGGCAAAGGAATTTGGAAAAGATGGCTAACACTGAGTTGGAGTGTTCAGAGATAACTCCTTGGGCAAAGTAGGATTCAACAAATCCTTAGGTTGGACGTGGAGATAAAGAGAGAGCTAAGGATATGGATCCTTAGATTTAGAGATAGAAAAGCATTCTAACTGGAATGGAAGTAGTACTTATTCATGAATTAGAGACTACTGTTTGTTGGTGATAGACTAGGTATTTTAATATGCATAATCATAATTAATTTAATGATTTGTGAAAGTGAAGAGGAATAGGATTTACTTCAGATGATTGAATGCACCATAGATTAATGGGCTAATGGTTTGGTTAGGTCATTAGTTAGCCAAGATGCTCTCTTGTGCATGCCTGGGGGCGTGTGTGTGTGTGTATTTTCTTTTCCCCCTAGCATCTGAATCCCCTTCCCATGTTTGGAGAATCCCCCCATATGAATATTGGCGGGGGGCAGACCTTACTTCTCTATAAAAGTTGGAAAGTCTAGATACTTACTTCTCAGCCCCTGGCAACAAAAGATAGGGCATACACGTTTGACCAGGCAGAGGACTTATCTGAGACTTGGAATCAGGAGCTAACTGCCTCTGTAATGAGACCTCCATTCTGGCAGTGGAGACAGCCACACCCGTTCACTATGGTGACAATGGCAGTGCAGTCAATGTTGACACCTAGCAGTGTTGGGGGCAGGAGGTAGCAGGCTGTGGCATGTGGTGGTCAGTAGTGGAGGCACCATTGTGCCCCTCGGATAGTTCAGCTGCATGATTTGGATATGGTTTGGCCTTCCTGGCTTCTCTTCTTTCATGCCTATGTTCCGAGCCAGGTTCTCTTGCCTCCGCAAGGATTCTGTGGGCAACCCAATGATTTCTTTGAACAAACATCCTTTCTGCTTTAACTGGTTAGAATTGTCTTCTGCTGGGGCGCCTGGGTGGCACAGCGGTTAAGCGCCTGCCTTCGGCTCAGGGTGTGATCCTGGCGTTGTGGGATCGAGCCCCACATCAGGCTCTTCTGCCATGAGCCTGCTTCTTCCTCTCCCACTCCCCCGCTTATGTTCCCTCTCTCGCTGGCTGTCTCTATCTCTGTTGAATAAATAAATAACATCTTAAAAAAAAAAAAAGAATTGTCTTCTGCTGCTTGAATCTTAGAATTGTGACAAGTGAACAAATATAGGGTGAGATAAGAGCTTTTAATGTCAGCGCAAGGAGTTTCAACTTTAATCTACCGGAAGTTCTCAGTATCAAAGGGTTTAGAACAGTAGGATAACATTACCTAAGTGATGCTTTATGAAAATCAATGCCAGTGTTATGTGGAATGAATAATTTGAGGAGTATAGCTGGAAAGATAATAGTGGAAGATGGGTCATGTTAACAAGGGAGGTTATTTGCAGAAGATGTTAGACTGGTTGAGTTTGAGTAGATGCAACCATTATATAATTAGGTAATATATAATTAGGCAATTAGGGACTAGGCATAGATTGAAGAAGAGAAGGTCAAAACTTTAATAATGAGATGTGTATGTTGTAGGAGGTATACTGTTCTAGGCTAAGGGATTATTGTTCTATAATTCCTCATAGAGCATTGGGTTTCTGTGTCATCTGTCCTTCTGTTCCTAAGTGCTAATATATAGACCACACACAGGCCCAGTCGTTCATTGTGATGGTGATTCTCCATTTTCAGCCTTGCTGCACTTATACCATCTATTTGCACCTAGGGGAAGGAAGCAAATGTCTACGGAGAAGAATCCAAAGATTACTAAATAAGCTTCCCCCTCTCGAGTGCCCTACCTCACTCCAAAAGCATTTACACAGGAGTCTCTTGTTTAGAAAGCAAAAAAGCATTGTCCACAATAGCTAAATCGTGGAAGGAGCCGAGATGCCCTTCAACAGATGACTGGATTAGGAAGTTGTGGTCCGTATATACAATGGAATATTACTCAGCTATCAAAAAGAACGAGTTCTCAACATTTGCTGCAACATGGACAGCACTGGAGGAGATAATGCTAAGTGAAATAAGTCAAGCAGAGAAAGACAATTATCATATGATTTCTCTCATCTATGGAACAAGAACTAGGAAGATCAGTAGGGGAAGAAAGGGATAAAGAAATGGGGGGCAATCAGAAGCGGGAATGAAACATGAGAGACTATGGACTCTGAGAAACAAACTGAGGGCTTCAGAGGGGAGGGGGGTGGGGAATGGGATAGACTGGTGATGGGTAGTAAGGAGGGCACGTATTGCATGGTGCACTGGGTGTTATATGCAACTAATGAATCATGGAACTTTACATCAAAAACCAGGGATGTACTGTATGGTGACTAACATAATATAATAAAAGAAAGAAAAAGAAAAAGAAAAGAAAGCAAAAAACAAAACAAAAAACAAAGAGGACAGAAACAAATACTGCCTACATTTATATTAGGAGCTAGAGAGAGAAAATGAATTTATAAAAGATGAACAAGACTCATACAAGTTGTGTCAGGATGGCCAGAAGTTGTGGCAGCTGGATTCTACCTTTCTATTCTAATATCTAAAGGTCTACCCAGAAGGTGAGGCAGGGTATCATAAATAGCATGAGCTACCAGGTTTAGATAAAGTGATTCCTGTATTTTATATCTAAAATCATTGCATTACCAAATAAGAGTTTTATCTGCATTCGGTTAGGTTCTGAAAGGATGACATTGCTCGTACAGGACACTTTTCCATAACGGTCCTATAAAAAAGTTTAAAAATGCAATTTTCTGTATCGTTTCGAGCAAAGGGCAAGTCATACCATATTGTTAAAAAGATTCCAAGATCTATTCTCCCATTATGGTAACGCAGTCGACTGAAAACGTGGTAAATTTCATGTTCACAGTTGCAAAGCGCAGCCTTGTGGGGGAGAGCGCCACACCATTTAGTCAAGAGTCTTGTCTCACCACTAATTGTTTGCCTTGAAGATTTTCTTGCCCTGTCTCTGCCTCAGTTTCCTTATAAGTGAAGAGATCACTGAGAGGCCTTAGGGAAAGGATTGAGAAATTGAATCTATGGTTTGGGAAAATAAAATTGGCTGTGGGTGGGAATGAACAGATGATGCTGCAAGATGAAATTGCAGCCTTTACGGCAGAAGTTGAGAACAGTTGCTACTTTCCTTAAAGGTCATTGCTCATATTCCAATAGGAGTGGGGTGATGGTGGCACATTGAGAACCTGTTGTCTTTGTCTAGGATGAGCCCTACCCTTTTCTAGCAGTTATCTGTTTACCTTTTAATATAATTAGGCAGACCAGATTGGTATTTAGTCTTGTTCTGACAACAGCAAATTAGGCTTAACTCTTTAATTACAATGAGAAGGAAATCACCTTTCTGATATCCTTCAATTAGCTCAAGCAGCTGTTAAGTTATAATTAAAATTTCACATGGATCATTTGAGTTCCTGGAATGTTTCCATTTAATAACAAAACATTTGCATATATGCATTCAGTTTTCCGCCACCTTTTCAAATCTGTCAATGGTAAACCAAGAACATTGATACTGTATTAAACAAAATCTTTGTAGTCTTGGAAGCAGACAGCTGGGTCTCACAAAATGAAAAATGGAAATGGAAGAGTGATCAAAAGGTATTAGTGCCTCCAAGTTTTCTGGAGCTTGTTCAGAGAATTAAACTTTCGCTGCATTCATACTTATCCAAGAGGGAAGAAAAAACTAACCAGGACAGAGTGGTTACTTGGTGCTTGACAAATGAATGCCTGCATTACACGCATCCCATTATTCAATACAGCAACAATCACCCTGCTGTGTCTTTATAAATGGATTCTTGACTCCATAGACTTTCAAAAATATAAATGTGAGGAGAAAAATTACATGTGAAAATTCGAATATTCCCTTTTGCTTTGTTTTTATTTGATTCTGAGAATTGAACTTACTAAAAAAACATACTGTCTCTGAAGTCGCTCTGGCCAGTGTCTGTCTGATACATCTGTGGATTCACTAATGCATGTAAGACCAACGTGGAAGAAGCAACGTATATGAAGCACACTTACAATTTGGATATTAAAGATCTTTGAAATACAAAATGCTGGCTAAATTAAGCTGACTCCGATTGAAAAATTATAGGAATATGTTTTAGATTATGTTTAGAAATTTGAATTTATGGAAGTTGAACGGCAAAAAAACTGATTAAAACAGGAAGACTTAAAACTATTTTTCTCCCTTTTAAAAATATAATTTGTGTTTTCTGTTCTTTAACATTGGTGGGAGGAAGTGAAGATTCTGTAGGTTAATAACAATGTTGGGAGGTGATAGGCTTTAGAATCTATACCCAAGGCCCTAAGCTATTTTTAACAAGCTGGGATTCTATTCATGCTTACTCATTGATAGCCTATATTGACAAGTAGAATTCTGTATTGGCTAAGAACCTAATGTCCTGCCAACCGTCAATCTGTAATGTATATTATTGAATTTCAGCCACCAAGATAATTGTATCCCTGGAAATTAAAGAATGCATGCAGAGAAGGAAGAGAGATGAAAGTGTGATGTCTGATATCATAATAGTACCAATGTGCACACTTTTGGGGGCTACCAGCTGTTATCAGCACATTTTCCATCTGCCTTTACTAATTTTATATGACCTTTTGGAGCCGATTTCATCTAGTGGAGAGTTGGCTCTGACTCCTTCACTGACTCCGTTTTACCTTTGAACAACTAAAGGGAACAATGAGTAACAAGTGTCATTCTATCCAGAAAAAAATACTTCTGTTGGGAAACCTCATTGTTGAGTAATCTTGAGATTCATTTCAAGTACTTAGGTTTACCAATCTGCAAAGCCACAGGACACCTAAGGGAATCAGAGTCAAATATAAACTTTCAAGCAGTTTTCAATTCAGAATTCTTTATTCTGATTCCCAGATCTAGAAAGGTATACATTCATTTTATTTCTCCCCACCTGCATTCTCTTTCTCTCCCTCTCTCCCTCCTTCCCCCTCCCTGACCCACACACAGCATGGAGACCGTGCTCTAAAATAACATCAAGATGTTTAGACCACTTACTATGTGCTGTAGTTCACTTACTGTCAATAAACAATTTATTCATCTTCAAACCCAACAACCCCATTGATATTCCTATATCTATCATACATACGAGAAAACTGAAGCCAGAAAAGATTGAATAAATAGTTCTTATAGGTAGCAGGACCAGAAGTTAAATCTATGTGTGTCTTATTCTAAGGCCCATTCTCTTAACCAACATGATGTGTTATATTCATTCATTCATTCATTCAACAACACGGTGTCTGCTAGGTCTCAGACTTTCCCAAGAGCTAGGAATACAAATGTGAGCAAAATGGACAGGGTACCTCTTCTCATGGAGTTGACAATATGTGGATAGTTTTCTCCTTTTAACTTGATTGTATGTCAATAAGCAATGCCGGCACATTCATAGACTTTTGCCCTAAGCATCTGCTGTATGTGGTTTTCAGGGGTGCTGCTGAGGCCTGCAAAATGCTGGGAACTTTTTGACTTTTGTAAGGAGACAGCATGTCAAGTCATCTCTGGTGGCCATGGAAGTCGTGGCTGGCTATTTGGGAAGTAGCAACAGCTGTACAGCCATAGAATGTTTCAGGACCCAGCCATGAGACACAGGATCAGCTTCTGAGGTGTTCTTGGGATTTCCCTGTTTTCTAACAATCTGCTTCCCACCTAGCCACCCACAAAGGGAGGGATACCTGCTCCAGTTCCCCCTGCTAAGTAAAAGAGCAGGCTACATGAAACCTAAGAGGAAAGTTTTGATGTCTTTCACTCCCCCAAGAAAAAGGAGGTACTCTGCTCTGACTTGTGTCTTGGGGGAAAATCAGGAGTGAGCCAGGGAAGATGTGAAACATGGGGACTACTAGCAGATCTGAAAACGTTCCATTGTGAACAATGTGAACTTGCCGATTTGTCATAATGCCTAAAGGGAGCTTGTTCCCTTAATAGGATTTGATATTGGAAATATGAATGTGGGAAATAGCACAAAATAGGTGAAAAGCACAGCTTCAAGATCATAGCCATTTGTATACCAGGAACTTGTATACCAGCAGCACTCCCATCTAGTCGTATATGCTGAATAGAAGGATTATACTCAGGATTGGTGGAACTTATATATAATTCTTTGGCATAGAAAGAGAGTATTCTGATTAAACTTTATATTCCAATGTTTAACAAAAAATTTTCTCAATTTCCTCTTTTTAATATCACCATTATTATTTTGTCTTTTCTTAAAGATTTTATTTATTTGAGAGAGAAAGCATGAGCGGGATGGGAGGGGCAGGGGGCAGAGGCAGAGGCAGACTCCCAGCTGAGCAGGGAGCCAGATGCAGGAAGGGTCCTGGGATCATGACCTGAGCCAAAGGCAGACGCTTAACTGACTGAGCCACCCAGGTGCCCCTATTATTTTTTCTTATTGAGATTTTGCAATGTTCCAGATAATGTCCTGTGCAATTCCCTCATACTTAATCCTCAGACACACTTTTCTTCATTGTACAGATGAGGAAACTGCAGTTTAAAGGAGTTGGTTAACTTGTCAGTATTCCCCAGCGGTAAGGGGTCGCGACCAGCAGAATTTAGGTCCCTCTGACTTTAAAGCTGCTTACCTTGGGGCGCCTGGATGGCACAGCGGTTAAGTGTCTGCCTTGGGCTCAGGGCGTGATCCCGGCATTATGGGATCGAGCCTCACATCGGGCTCCTCCACTATGAGCCTGCTTCTTCCTCTCCCACTCCCCCTGCTTGTGTTCCCTCTCTCGCTGGCTGTCTCTATCTCTATCAAATAAATAAATAAAATCTTAAAAAAATAAAATAAAATAAAATAAAGCTGCTTACCTTGACCTAATCTGAGCCACGTAAAGGCTGTCCTGCTCCAGCTGCTGTAGGTCAACCTTACGTGGACCTTGCATGGATTTAAGGACTCTCAGTGTGTCTTAGTTGTTTTTTAATTCTAAATTACAGATGCACAGACTAGCCTATTTTTTGTAAACACCTTCATCTCACAGTTGTTTGAGGGATTCACATGCTAATTTACAGATTTTGAGCCCATGCCAAAGCTAGGCTATACTTTTGTCTTTCAGTGATAGTTACTCAGTAGAGAATGTTTCATTACTTAATTATTTCTGAAATAACGAAGCCTTTAATTAGTTAATTTATCCAGATTATTTAATTTAATAATTGAGGCTCTGTGACTTATCAGTCTAAAAAAGGTTAGATTAATGAACTACATGGTGGTGACCTAATGTACTATTTAAGACCTCTTATAACCCTATAATTCTTATATATATATATATTTATTGCTAACTGGGCAACTTATCACAAGTTCTTGATTTCTCTGAGCTTTACATTTTTTCACACAGAATAGTGTTCCTGTTACTTTCTTCAAAAGCATTTTCAATCATCAAATCTCTAAAATATTTTTTAAAATTCTTTGAAGGAAGGGCCTCGTTCATTGTATAATGGTTGAGTTTGTAAATGAAGTTGAAAGACTAGAAATCTAGTAAATAGCTATTTTAGATTAGAAATAGGACCCTTCATATAGTCAGATTTCTAAATTAATATATTTACTGACTTGCTCGCCTAATAACTTTTTTAGTTCTCTCTCACAAAGACTGTCTGAAATAGGCAATTCTCATTTGGGGTTAATAAACTAAACCCTTGTCAGGTCAAGACCCACTGTAAATTAAGATGAACAGTTAAAGTATGATGGATAAGGTATCTCGCTTTGTGTGGTAGGTTTCTTGTAGAAGTTTTGGATGACAGTTATTTTTCTTTTTTTAATCATTTCTAAGAAGCAGCAGTGGGTTCTGCTAGTCAAAGGAGTACTTGATGAAAGGTTCCATAGGGGATAATCTACATATGCTTGCATGCTGGTACTTTATAATTCTGCTACCTTTTGGCATTTATTGTAAGCATCATTCAATATGGCAGTTCTAATAATAATATTTGGTAAATACTTATTGTTGTGTGTGTCTTTTTCCTCCTGTAGTGGTTAACTCCACTAACTTAGAAGCTATGCCTTGTATTCCTATTTCCCCACAATGCCTAGCATGGAGCTAAACATTTGTAACATTATAATAAATATTTACAGGATTGCATTAATGTATGTCAGAAACATTGATTTATTTTACTTAAAGGAAGAAATATCTGTAAATAATACAATCATTATAATGGCTGTATATTTCATATAAGTGCTAAATCATACATTTAAAATACTTTTCAGGCAACGTGTAGATACAGGCCTCTGTCCTTCATAATGCGTTGAATATCACCTGGGGAACCTTATACACAACATTGTATGGAAGTCTGGGCCTCACCCTCAGAAATTCAGTTCCAGCATATTGTGGGAGGGGGTAAGTTGCAGGCATCTTTACTTTTAAAAATACCACAAGTGAGGGCACCTGGGTGGCTCAGTGAGTTAAGCATCCAACTCTTTTTTTTTAAATAATTAAACATGTTCGCTATTTCATTTTATTTTTTTTAAATATTAGATAGCATCTGACTCTTGATTTTGTCCCAGATCATGATCGCAGTGTTTGTGGGATCAAGCCCTGTGTTGGGCTCCACACTCAGCTGGGGAGACAGGGGCGGGGGGGGCGGGTATCTGCTTGAGATTCTCTTCCTCTCCCTCCCCCTCTGCACTCTCTCTCTCTCAAATAAATAAATAAATCTTTAAAAACACCACAAATGATACTATGGTACAAAGTTGAAAACCATTAGTTTAGGATGACCACAACTAGTTCTCTAGAAATTGTCACAGTAGAGTACTGTGGTCTATTTGGTTAAAAAAAAAAAAAAGTAATGGACTCTGGGAAACAAACTGAGGACTTCAGAGGGGAGGGGAGTGGGGGATTGGGATAGGCTGGTGATGGGTATTAAGGAGGGCACATATTGCATGGTGCACTGGGTGTGATACGCAAGTAATGAATCATGGAACACTACATCAAAAACTAAGGATGTACTGTATGGTGACTAACATAACATAATAAAAAATTATTATAAAAAATTAATGAATAACACTTGTTTTTTATACATTTCTCATAAACTAAAAAGACTAAAGGCATAATTGTCACATTAGTACACTACTTGAAAAATGCTTGATTAAAATTACCCTCGTGCTGGCACCTGGGTAGCTTAGTTGGTTAAGTGTCTGCCTCTTGATTTTAGCCCAAGTCGTGATCTCGGTGTCGTGAGATTGAGCCCTGCATGGGGCTCCATGCTGGGCATGCTCTCGCTCTCTCAAATAAATAAATCTTTAAAAAAAATTACCCTCGTGCATATAATAGACCATGAAACAGGGAGAGCATGCGAAAGTTGGCATCTGAAATATCTAATGTCCATTGACAATTATCTGCCTTCTGTTGCACAAGGTTTTCTATGTAACTGCAGGATTGAGAAATTAAAGCAACAAAACAGAAAAAACAAAACAAAAAACCCCTATTGTTCCAGAGTTATTTATATGTGTGTGAAATATGTATGGATATCTATAATTTATATCTACAAATACATATGTAATATATACAGATATACACATGTGGATATATTAAGGACTTTATCTGATACAGGTTTTTCTTTGACTCAAAAGCATAAGGTATTTTACTTGGTGTGGATACTTTCTTCTAGTTGCATGAGAAATTTGCATGCGAGTTTACAGATTTACCTGCCAGTGTACAGTTTATAGTCGTTTAAGAATAATAACTTGATAGGGGGAGAGGTATATAACAAGTATATAAATTATGAACTTAATACAAAATTAACTTTCAGTAACCTCCTTTTGAAATTGAGATGCTATTCCATTTGATTGTAATGGAAAGTCACAGGACATGCTAATGAAATATATTCACAAGGTTTCCTTCTAATATCACATGTCAAAAGAGCAAAATCCCTGCACAAGCTCCACTTTTGATTTTTACTCAAAACATGCAGAAGAGGAGGGTTGTCTGAGAATTGGTATTGAGCTTGCTTGTTATGAGTTATGGATGTTTTAGCAATAAAATTTGGCTTTCTGGAACAAATGGATGTTCAAACCTGATTTTATTAGTGTGGTTGAACATTGTGGAACTAAAACAAGGAATTTTCTGCATATTGCCACAATTTGAGGCCATACGGATCATAAACTCTTCCATTTATATTTCACTGGTGGACACAAATGGCATTATCTCATCAGGAAAAAAAGGGGAAGCAAGGAATACACAACTTAAGTTTAGAAACTGTACATCTTGTTACTGAATGTCAGATAGAGGTGATGCTTTTAAATTGGAGCCTTTTGATTTAGTGCCTTTAATGCGCAGAGCAAGGGATAGGCAGGGTGCATCATTAGTGTAACAGGGTGAAAGGGGCAACACGTTTCTTCTGTTAGTCTGGGAAGAGGATGAATCTGGTACAGCTCTGATGTCAGAACCTCCATCACCTTTCTCACAGATGATGTAGATTTTAATTGTACTCGGGGCTGACTCGCATCTCCCTAGCTCCTACGTGACATTGAGATAGATGAAGCCATTTGTTGGCATTATCAGAGCCAGCTGTGTGCTTGGCTGCGGCTATAGTAGGCATTCTAGCTCATGCATAATCCTCTCATTGAGAGGAGATCACAAGCATCTGAACCATATGGCAAATAATTTTATTATGATCAAAAAAGGACTCTTGAAGCTAGTTAAACAGAAGAGTCCTTGAAATTCAATCAAAAGAAGTTTTATTTTCATGTGCACCATCATCCTAAATTAATTGTTAGTATTGCCACAATCAAAGAGAACCCAGACTCCCCCACCCCCTCAGAGGGGGAATAAACTTAAAATTATTTTGTCTGTACCTTCCTTTAGGCCTCTCCATTTTGGTGAATTTATTTGGATCCATATTAGAGAAGAGAATCTGGATTCCTAAGACTGAAACCGGCTTCTGATTTTAATAATAATAATAATAATAATAATAATACTGTCATCAACAATCCCTCTCCAAATGCAAGAGCCCCATACCAACTGAGCAAGCTTGAATTTATGTCCTCGGTGCTCTTCTCCTAAAAGCCACATAGATGGAGGCTATTTTTTTTTCTTAAGGGGAAGTAAAGTCTTAAAAGGAAGAAAGAAAATCTATTCTTTCACAGGGTAGCCTAATGATCCTGTAAGTTTAGCATACATCTTCAAAGGGAAGAAGCAAACTTGTCTTTTCCACATGGTGGGATTTCCCGCACATTGTCATAGAGACGCATGGGTCTCCATAGCAAACGCATATAATCCACTGCCCTTCTGTCCAGGGAAGTGATGAAAAGCAGCTGTTTGAGGACACACTGGGCTCTGGTTAGGAGGAATTGTGTGAGGCTGTGGCAAGAGGTTTAGTTGCTGCCTCTAACCAGAACTGCTTCTAGCTCTCATCTTCTTCCTACGTTAATTGTGACTTTTATTAATCACAAAGGATGTTTCAAAGCTCCAGTTCAACTGTTCCAGGGTCATAAAAGAGCAACTTGCCTAATCTTACCTTGTGTATGATGTGTATGTTCTGTTCCTTTATTATGATTTTTCTTTCCAGAGGAAAGTGTATAGATTGGGGCCTTAGGGCACCTGTTCGCGATGTAAAGGCATTATCAGCAACTTCCAAACCACAGTTTGAGAACGTAAAGTATCACAGGGTCCAAATGGCAACAGCTGCCTTATCTGGAGACTAGTCTTTTATTTGGTATTTTATTGACAAATAATAAAGCTAGTAATTGGACTGGGAGAGGAGTATAGCCACCTAATTTACAGGAACCTTAATTTTCTGCTACTAAATGCCTGAAGCAGCTTTTTGTTCTTATCACCCCCTCATGACTAAGTCAGAGTATCTGGCTGAACTGTTAAAATGGTTTCAATGTGTATTTTTCTCTTCATTATTTAAGAGCATGTTTGGAAAAAAAATGCTTACAATGAAATATGATACTGATTCCTTAAAAAAAACAAAACCCCCACAATGCACCATGTGATCCTGATTGTAAAACCAGGACGCATTTGTTCAGGAAGTCTTCCTCAGTCCCTGTCCCCAGTGAAGGGAGGTGGAAAAGAGCTCCATAGACAGGTGGACAGAAAAGCCAGCCCACCTTCCGGGAACTGCCAGGGGCAGGCTTTCCACATCCACCAAGTAGTAAACGTGTACATCTCCTCATCCTTCCAAGTTTTTCATCAACTTCGCCATTTAAAAAAGTAGAGGGGCACCTGGGTGGCTCAGTAGGTTAAGCGACTGCCTTTGGCTCAGGTCATGATCCTGGAGTGCTGGGATTGAGTCCAGCATGGAGCTCCCTGCATAGCAGAGTCTGATTATCTCTCTGACCCTCCCCTGCCTCTTGTGCTCTCTCTCTCATTCTCTCTCTCTCAAATAAATTAAATTTTTTTAAAAAAGAAAGAAAAGAGAAAAGAAAAAAGAAAATGACTCTATCAGGCTGTCCACGTGCTTGCCAATTGTTGAAGTAGATGTTGTTCTGAGTTCAGACTGTATTTCTGTGTGATCTTCCCTGTCCCTAACATGCTACAAGGAAGACCACGGAGAGTTGATTGTTTTCTGACAAAGAAAGGCATTTCAGGCCTGAAGAGTTTCATGCAAGGGAGCCTTGTTAGTGTGGAACCTTCAGTATATTGCCCAGCTGAATGAAATACATATTTTTTTGTTTGGGATCATCCTGGTGCTTTTTAAATGTTTTGGGTTTTTGTCCCCAGAAAGAATTTAGACAGTGCTGAAGGATTTTTATCCACGACATGCTTTCTGAAAGTTTTTGCTAAGTGGCAGAACCACAGCCTTTGACTACATACTTCATAGGGCTTTTGCTGGCAATGAAGGTTGTACATAAATAATGGATGAAGAGGGGTGACAGGGCCTGAGCACTTGGGGCCTGACAGATTATCTGGTGATGTATTACAATTAGATATGCGTGAGTGTCACTTCATTTATTCAACTAGTACGAGTGCATAACTCTTTGAAGGTAGATTTATTAAGAGCTTTACTCATGTCTTTTCAAAATTTAGAATTGATTTTTGAGCATCTCTAACAGCTTTCTAAATCACCTACCTTTATGTGTTTTTTTTTTTTTCAAGTTGAAATTTTTGGGAAATCTTTACAAAGCAGGTTGAATATTTGGTTGTATATTTTATTTGTGCTCAAGGCAGTTGCTGGATGACAGATCACCTTGTCACCAGCTGGTCACCAGACCAAATGGGCCTTTGGGAAGAGAGAGCATAGGACTGTAGTACAGGAATCACAGACCCTGGTCGATAACATAATAGTCGTAATAAGGAAGAGTTGTTTCCATTAGAAATCTTGTGTATGTGCATTGCAAGTAGGCATTGGCATATCCGTTTTGCAAAAGAGATGCCAATGGGGAGAAAAATATAAATCCTGGATGTTAGGAGGTATTTTAAAATAGGACCCCGTTTCTAAATTATACAAGTCAAGTTTTTCTAGATTTCTCAGATGAAGTACATGAATTAGCAGTGACCCAGGTACCTAGGCCCTAAAATTGTGAAGGTGGTTAAATTTGATTAGGATTTTACAATGTTTCTGTGTCACCTATTCTTTACTTGAAAACTTAGATTTGTGTCAGAGGTTTCTGTTCTCTTTAGAGGTCCGTGACAGGAGAAATAATAGAAGATACTGGTGAATGGCTAATGAGAAAAACTGTTATCCATAAATATGAGTGAAGCCCATGCTGATTTACTGTTATGGACCCAAAGTTTCTAGCAAACTGGTTTTCCAGCTGATAGATCATGTTAAATCAGGTCATTGAGAGCTTATTGTTCACATAAGCACATATATTGTTTCTGGTATTACAGTGTCTTCTTTTAATTGCATGTTTACTTAAATAGCTATTTCTACAATAATCTACTGTGATTGCAAAAGACTCCAAACCTCTCTAGCCAGAGTGAACCTCACCTTGTAGAATCCATTCTTCGTTTGGTGAGATGAAATAAATTCTTTCGATGCCCTTGGAAGGTATATTTTTTGACAAAGGGAAGTGTGTTGTGGGATGGACTGCAAACACAGAAGGAACACAGGCAGAATTCTCGAGATTAAAGTTTGTCCTTCCCCCTTTTGAGCCCAAAGCCATCTCTCTGGGGGTCTGAATAAACAAACATGCTTGTCACCGTAGGACAACTTTTACATTCTTCAGATAAGGACTCAGCTCAGTTTGGGGTCGAATTATACTAGCAGCAAAGCTGATCAGAGCAAACAAGGTTTCGAGGATTCACTCACTCTTGTAAAAGCTGATTATAATTGATGAACGACCAGCTTGCTAGACCCTGACAGGCTGGTTGCCTGGCCTTTGCTCTCTGCCAGTTCAAGCCTTACAAGTGTGAAATAGCCAATTACTGGAATACCTATTGAAAGTAATAGGCCAATGAGCAAATTGCTACTGTGGGACACCGTGGCAGTGTAGATGGAAGGAGGCCAAGATAAAGTTCTGCTTTGAGCAGCTGCTCCCACCACGGATTGCTAGTACTATTGGATGACCAAGAGATGAGAGCAAGGTATTTTCCCATTCAAACTGCAAGTGTCCTGCCTTGTATTGACTTAAAGTTTATGATGCATGATACCATCTTGTTACCCAGGTCCTAATTTGCAGAAATAAATCCTCCTTTTAAAAGGTAGTTAAATAGGTAATAAGGAGAGTCACGGCCATAGATTTTGTGTGAAAGCATTAAATACAATTTTTGCAGGGAATGAAAAGTCATATAGTGTGCAGAGTGTTAATACTTGCCAGCCATTTACTATTGACAGAACAATTTATCTTGATAAAGGACAGTGAAAAATTCCAATCTATTCACTGACATCACATTATCAGCAGTAATATATGACTGCATCTAAATATAAGGTTGAGATCTGATACAGCTGAGAAGTTCCTGGTAATTTTCCTGTAAATATATTGTGTACTGGACAATGAACAAATGACACATTTACCATGTAATTGGATAACCTATTTTTATGTGAAATTTTAAGTTTTGCTGTGTTTAATGGAATATACCATAATGTTTCCTTTTGGAGGTAACCTGTTTCTTTAGTAAGACTTTTAGCGATAAAATGGATGTTACTGGCTTTGACAGAGAAGAAATGATAGACAAAGAAAGGTAAATTCTAAAAAGACAATAAGTCCTCTCAGTACTTACTACCATAAGAAAATTGCCTTCGTATTTACTATAAAATTTTAATTATATTGCAATTATTACAATAACATATATCTTTTTGTGATATCTGAAAATGGTGACTTGCTTTTCAAATGGATGTGTTTTGCAAATTGCCCTAGCACAAGTCTGAATTATCTGAAGTATGCCTGAGTGGGTCAGAATGCAGTAAGATCAAGGTGGGGTGATGTAGAGTTTGAATGGTGCTAGAAAAGGTGATTTAGACCTATGGGGAACTGTTTGAGCTCCATCTCTCCTCAGGTTAGAGGGCATGCAAGCTCAGCTCAGTGAGATTATGGGAGGCAGAGTGTAGGTACACACAAATCACCTCTGTGTTTCTATGTACACTTTTGCCCTATATCCCTGAGTACATGCACTTATATGAGTCTCAAATAAGGAAGAATTAAGTCCATCATTGCTCAAGATCTGAATCTTGAATTTGTTGGTAAATTTTTTAAAAATGTGTTTACTTTTCCTTCTTCCTATCTGTCTTCCATGAACAATTTCACAAAAGAAATGAGAACTTGCTGTTATTGGCATAAAATAGCTTGGAAGTAATATATGTGTTCCATTTTGAATTATAGCTATGGAAAAATAACAATAGTTTACTATTTCCAGTATATACCCTGCCTATTTTCAAGAGGATTTGAGGAACCTACAACTTAAATTAAAATCATAATATGAAATCACTTTATTTAATTATTAAAAACAAATGAAAGCAGAAAAGAATATCCCAGAACCACATTCAGGAGGCAGAAAGAGTGATTACTACCAGGCTCTTGAGGGAAATGTTTTACCATAATTGGTACTGAGTGTGACAATCTGGTTTTGTGCTTCCTAAGACAACAGAAGAAACTTGTATGCACCATAGAGTAGGGGAAAAGTAGGGTGTCCTCTATATCTAACATAATATTCTAATGTTCACTGGAAGTACCTAAGTTACCTCCAGACTTAATAAGCAAAATTTGCTATTCCCCTCTGTTTCTCACTCCTTTTGGGGAAAAAAGAAGTAAAAAAAACCCAATCCTGTTTTCATTTTATTTTTTTATTTTTATTTTTTTTAATTTTATTTTATTATATTGTGTTAATCACCATACAGTACATGAGAGACTATGGACTGTGAGAGCCAATCCTGTTTTCAAAAATCAAGGTGAAAAATCAGATCCGTTCTAACCATTTGACTGCTTTACTTCCATTGGCCACAAGGTGTTGCTGTTGAAAACTCGACCTGCACAGTTTGTTGCCTCCGAGTCTGCAAATGGGATTAAGTTCTTCCTGGTCCAAATCCCTGTGCAGGACACGGTGATTTTTTTGGAGAAAACAGTACCACTCTATTCAACTTTTCCAGCATTTTCCAGTGGGCTTTATGCTTCTGTTTCAACCATTTCCCCCTTTAAGGACACCAACAGCACTGGGAGACTAAGACGGAACTTCAGACTCTTGTTATATGAAAGAGCTAGATTATTAGATTATTAATAGTAATAATAATTATTATTGTTATTAGATTATTGGACCTTCTCATTGACTTGTGTGAAGATGAGTATAAATAATATAATATATAATAATATAATGAGGTTTAATAAATTATATACACACACACTTTGAACAGAGGTGGTTAGCTGTTATTATTATTATTACTATTCAAATAACTTCATATAAAACCACCTTGATCCTGAGCACAGGGCACAGTCCTGCCTTCTCTCTTTCCTTACCTGCAAGGTTTCCTTCAGAGGCCTGTGGCATCTGGTCAGCAGATTTCAGTATGTATTCTCTCAATCCATTCGAAAGATTCTCATACTGTTAGTACTTACAAGGGAGGTTGAGATCACGATCTTTTCCATCCAGGTGCTTCTGTATATTTTCATCTTCCTCATAGTGACTAGAAGTACAGGTGGAAGTAAGGGGCTACTCTTGTCAAGAATGTATAGCCCCAACAGCACTTTTCTCTGGGCATCTTACTAGGACATGAACACCTACTGGTTTTATATCTATATAATTGAGATAGATTACTCAGGATTCAATTGCAGAACCAATCTTTAAGGTAACTTTACATTTTCACTTTAAAGAAAACCAGCCAAGCACTTTTAAGTGTCAACTTCTCTTTTTTGTTTACTTATTTTTTTATTTATCTCAAGTTTTTGTTTAAATTACAGTTACTTAACATACAGTGTGACATTAGTCTCAGGTGTATAATGTAGTGATTCAACACTTCCATACAACACACGGTGCTCGTCATGACAATTGCCCTCTTTAATCCCCACCCCTTGTTTCATCTGTCCCCCACCCACCTCCCCTCTGGTAACCAGCACTGTATTCTCTCTAGTCTGTTTCTTGGTTTTCCTCTAAGTGTCAGCTTCTCTTGCTAAAAAGTATTGTCTGCATTGTATTCACTTCCTGTTATGAGAAGATTTTCTGGAAAGATTATTTTCTTTTCTTATAGTTAAACTTTATAACTAATTTGTCATGTAAAAAGAGTATTTAGTAATCTAATGATTCTATTATGACCATGAAATGAACTTTGTAGGGAAGGAAAATACTGTTTCTAGATACTATAAACAGTACCTCATTTTATCTGTACAACCCTCAAGGGAAGTGGTATTATCCTGGTGTTTCAGGTTAGGAATCCATGTTCAAAGAGCTTGTGTTACATGCCCAGAAGTCATGTGGCTTGCACATATGGAAACTAGAGCTCAAACACAGGTCAAGGAAGAATTTTAAGAGTTGGATTTCCTATGCAATGAATTTGCTGAAATCTTTTAATAATCTATAAAGTTGTAGATTCTCCTAGATTTTTCACTTATACAATTATACTGTCCGCAAATAAGATTTTCTTTCTTTCTTTCGTTCCTTTCCACTTCTTTTAGCTCTTATTTTATATGTTTTATTATATATGTACAAAATATATGGCATTATATAATTTTATATATAATTATAAATTAATAAATATATGATATATAATATATTAATTAATTAATATATAATTAATAATATAACATATATGCAATATAATATATTATATATAATATACTATATAATAGTATATATTATTGATATATTACTATATTGTATAAAATATACAATATTTTATTTTATATTTTATATTTATAACATAAAAATTTTATATTTATAACATATAGTTTATATTTATAATATAATATATATTATTATATGTGTTATATATAATACACCTAAATTCATAATATTTTTATATATATGTGTGTGTGTGGCGCTGACTAGGGCTTCTAGTGCAGTGTTAAATACATTGCAATTACAAAAAGTAATGACAAAATTTCCTGTCTTATCCTTGATTTCATTTTTATTTTTATTGTTTTAAAGATTTATGTATTTATTTTAGAGAGAGAGAGTGTGCTGGAAGCAGAGGAGAAGAGGGAGAGAGAGAGAATCTCCAAGCAAACTCCCCACTGAGCACAGAACCTGACACAGGGCTCAATCCTAGAACCCTGAGATCATGACCCGAGCTGAAATCAAGAGCCAGATGCTTAACCAACTGAGCCACCTAGGCACCCCTTATTCTTGATTTTAAAGAAAAAGCTTTCAGCCACTGGGGGATATAGGTGGGAGGTGGGGTAACAGGGTTATGGAAATTAAGGAGGGCATGTGATGTAATGAGCAGTGGGTGTTATGCAGCTGATGAATCACTGAACTCTACCTCTGAAACTAATAATACATAATAGGTTAATTAATTGGATTTAAATAAAATTAAAAAAATAATGAGCATCATAAAGGACAATGGGTACCTTACAGAACATCTTAAAGGGTCTAATTGATTATGACTAAGTTCCACTGGCACTCCAAATTGTAAAGATAGTGCCATGTTCTAAAGAGAATTTTCTGAAGACTATCTGTACATCTCAGGAGACTAAGAATTCAGATTTCTGCCACAGTCGATGTCAGGGATTGATGCAAGTCGATAGAACATGAAACCCTTGTGTCCTAAGAGACAACTTGTGGTAGGAAGAATTTGCTGGGCTTCTTTACAGCGTGACCAAACACCCTGTCCATGTTTTATGGGCAGAATCTCTATCATTTGTTTCCAGGGAAAGCAATTGTGTGCATGTATGTGTGTACAGAGGAATGTGTTAAACAATAAATCTCTTATTCTTGCATTAAAAAAAAAAAGCTTTCACCTTTCAACATTTAATTCTAAGAATGGTAGGTGCTGTGTATTTTCACAGATGAGGAATTAAATTTTCTTCATCTTTTTAAAAGATTTTTAATATAAATGAATATTGATTTTAAAGAATTTTTAATATTCATTGAAATCAGCATATAGTTATATAATACTAATCTGCTAATAAGGTATATTATTAAAAGATTATTCTAATGCTAAAACAACTTTGCATTTCTAGGATAAACACTACTTGTTCATAATCTATAATTTTTTATACATTTCCAGGCTTGCTTTTGGCATCGGATTATACTATTTTTTTCCTATTTTCTGCACTAATTTGCTAAAGATAGCAATTAACAGGTTTGGTTAAAAAATGCTCCTGTAGGGACGCCTGGATGGCTCAGTTGTTAAGTATCTGCCTTCGGCTCAGGGTGTGATCCCAGCGTTCTGGGATCGAGCCCCGCATCAGGCTCCTCCACTGGGAGCCTGCTTCTTTCTCTCCCACTCCCCCTGCTTGTGTTCCCTCTCTCGCTGGCTGTCTCTCTCTCTGTCAAATAAGTAAATAAAATCTTTAAAAGAAATGCTCCTGTAAAAGGTTGGCTAGTGATTTTTGAGTGGATTTTTGTTTTTCCCTAGTGATTCAATTTCGTTCATGTTTATAGTCTTAGTTAAGATTTCTATTTACTGTTAAGCCAATCTACATGATTAATATATTCATTTCATCAAGAATATCGCTAGTATTTACAAGTCCTATGCTGATCTGATATTTATAAAATACTTTATCAATTGCATAGAGAAATGTACCCATCTTCCTTTCTACCCTTCTATTTTTTTTCCTTATCTAGTCCAATATTGTCAACAATTTGTCTACTTTGCTAGTTTTTTCATGTTGCTTTTACTGAATACTTCTTTGTTTTCTGTTTCAATAATTTCTATTCTTACCTTTATTTTTCCCTAATTCTTCTTCCTTTCAGTTTACTATGTTGGTGTTTTCCTTAATTCATAAGTCAAACACTTTACCTATTAATCTTTCTTTGTTTTTTTTTTTCCAAGTCTCCATATATGCCGTTAAGACTATACACTTCCTTTCATATACTGCATTAGCTGCATCCCATAAGTTTTAATATGGAGATTTGTCATTACTATGACACATAAATATTTGTGCTTTTTAATACTCATTCCTTTATCATAAATTTTTTAGAAGTTTGTTTTTTCTGTCTCAGATTGTGCCCTCATCCTTTCAAATGTATCGTATTTTTGTCAAAAAAACATGGTGTGTGTTGATTGTTTCTTCTGTATTTATCAATAGTCTCTTAGTCACATAATACACCTATAATCATTTGTGGATTTTTTAGTGTGTTTTAAAAAAATGTTTCTATAATTTGGTGTATAAAATTTTCTTTTTCTGTCTCACTTGTGTACATGTGAGCATAAATGTGTGTATGTATATGTACACCATACATGTATCCATAATATACATTTAATACATATATGCACTCACATACACACACGTATGGTAGACCAGTCTTGTTAGTTATGTAATTCTACTTTGTAACACCCACAGCATGTTTTGTCTGTTATCAGTTTCTTAGAATGGTATGATAAATGTTTACAGTATGATTACAGACTTATGAGTTCCTTTTAATTGTCTTAAATTTTTCCTGTATGCCTTGTGAGATGTGGTGAAATGCATATCTACTCAATATGGTTGGTTACCTTTTCCTCTTGCACTCTTCCTTTCATTTGTAAGTAAAATTGCTATTTCTTATTTATAACATTTTACTTTAAAGTCTGTTTTGTTTGCTCTCAATATTATTAGATCAGCTCTTCTTTCAGTTTTCATTAAACTGAGATTCCCTTTATTATTTCCTTTTCAGTCAACCTTTTTATGTCATTTTGTTTTTAAGTGTGTATCTTTTAAACAAGATATGACTGGATTCTTATTTATTTATTTTAAACCTAATGTCAGAATCTGTCTTTATTTATACCATTTTAAACAAAAATATAAACATAAACCAAATGTCCAAAGCACTATACTCAATGCCTAACATGTACTAACTTATTAAATAATAAATCTTATGAGCTGGCTAGTATTATCCATCTTTTATAAATGAGGTGTTAAGACCCAGTGAAGTTAAGCAACTTGATCATGATCACACAGCTAGTTAGTGGTGGAGGCTCCCAAGCCCACAGTCTTATCAACTGTGCTCAACCTAAGAATGGCTCAAGCGAAGGGGCAGCCAGGATAAGGAATTGCAAATTCAGGGAATAGAACCCCATTGAGTTTTGCTGGAACCCTAGGTTCTTTCATTCATGCCTGTATTCATTCATTTGTCAAATATTTATTAAAGGCCAGCCCAGAGTCTCACCACAATCTTGATTCTTATTAGAGGCCGACCTTGCAAAGTAGGCTTAGTTTTTACGCAGAAGAGGATAGAAGGTCACTAAATTATTTGGCAAAGTTCACAAAGTTCACAATTGTAGTGATCGGCAGTCTCTCTGTTTCTCAAAGGTGTACTTTTTCCATTCTACTCTTTGGTATCATTGTTTAAGCCCAAATCAAAGATGGGGGAGCTTAGTGTAAATATACTGTTCTTTTTTATACAGGTCATGTTTCTCTATAACCATTTATATCTCTGTTTGTAACTTTATAAGCAAAAGCATGTTAAGAAAGGGGTAACAATAAATATAAGAAAGTACTCCATTCGTTGGCTACCAAATGCATTTATACTGACATAATGAAGCTCATCTTGTTTTGTCAGTTGTCATTTTGTAAGCAAACAAAATGAGTGATTTATACCCTTTTCCTTATATCCCTCCCCATTGAGGTTTCCTCCCAGAGAGAAAGTAAATTAGCACAACATATTCATTTAAGGGCAACCTAAGTGAATTCCATTTTAATGTTGTAATTTTGTGATGCATTGAGTGTAATACATTGAGCCTCAAATATGACTACTCAAGCATCTGATTATGCCTTTGGGTCATCAATGTGTGAGGCCAATGAAAGAGGGTCTTCTGTGCCTTTCTACTTTTTCAAGCACCAAATGAGGACTTTTGGCACCTAATTTGAAAATTCATAGCACACTATTTCTTCAGTTTTTGCCATGTAGATGCTCCAGAAATCTGCCTCTTTTCTGCCAAGGAAATGACTCCAGCAAAGCTGTTCTACGGAAGAGCTCTGAAGGAAAAAGACAAAAAAGAAAAAAAAAAGATTCTGAAAAGCATTACAACATACTGAGCATTTTAAATTAGTTAGTTCGTAGAAATAAACACTTTTATATATTTAAGGTTAAAGCACCAAATTAAATAAAATATTTATGGCTGTTCAGATGGCATTCATAAGCACCAAGTTATCAGTAAAGGTCCATATTCCAGAGAACTTTAGAGCCTGACAGGAAGCTCAAATAACCCCTGCTTTGTAAAGCTTTCTCTCTTCACATGGATTAATCACTCTTTTATCAGTGTTATTGCTTTGTACATAATACATGTTTGTATAACAATATTTCTTGCATTGTATTATAGATAAATATCTCCTTGTAGATGTTAATTCTGCGTAGAATGTATCGAGACCCTTTGAGATGATTTATGCTAACACAACTGAGAAGATTGATACATACACCAAGATGTTACTTTATTTTCTGAAGAGTATTGGAGATGTGTAGAAAAGCTTTTTTGTGGAATGGAATACTCAATTTCTAGTCATCAGAGTAGCTCCTGGAAGAGCCCCTTAGTGAACAGAGTGTTTCATGGTGATGAAGGAACCAGAATTTTAGTGGCTAATATTGGTTTCAAAGTGGGGACTGTTTTAAGGGATATTTCTTCCAGGTTATAAAAAGATATGGTGAGCATTTCTCATGCCATTCATACCAAAATAAACAACACTATTAACCTCCTCCTGACACTGTTTTTCTCCCACTGACAAGAGTAGATTTAACAGTGCCAAAAAATTTTCTTTTGGAGACTTCCTATTTTTTTGACTCAATATAGGTGGAATTAATACTGTCTTCAGAGAAAATACAATAGTGCTGAGTAATTTTAAGTTGTTTGAATCAGTTACTTTTCTAACTGTATAAAACTGATTATAGAGGGTCCACATGTCCTCTGCTTTTGGACTGAACATCCTACCTACAGTGGCTTTATTATAACTGTTGTCTCTTATGTCTTGGCTTGATGGGCTTTTGCTTTGTGCTTAAAAGATTGTACGATCTAAGGCAAAGAGGGCAGGGACTGCTAAAGTTGTCAAATATGGATTAGAATCACGCATCTCCTGTTTAACCATCTGTGTGCTGTGAGTGAAACTGTAATTTCCTCATCTGGAAAAGCGAAACAGTAATACTAGAAGAAATAGCAATACTCAACTGCAGTGGGGTTTAAGAAGAATAAAGGTGATATATGATAAGCATCTAAACTGCTACAGGGTACCTAGCAGGAGGTCAGTAAATAGAGGCTTTCCTGTTATGCCACAGATACCTAATTTCATTAGAGAACATCATTATGCTTCCTTCCTTCCTTCCTTCCTTCCTTCCTTCCTTCCTTCCTTCCATCCTTCCTTCCTTCCTTCAATAAACTGCCTGTGTGATGCCAGACAAAATTTATAACACTGATCCTACAGCATTTAAAAAATGAAAAGTACATTCTAGCAGGGGGAGACAGACCATGAACAAAGTAATATTCTATAGTAGAAAACCAGAAATGCTGTGAAGATAAACAAAACAAGCATTAAAAGATAGGGAGTTTTGGAGAGGGTTATACATTTAAAAAGGGAGCTCAGGTAAACAAGCGATGACATTTAAGTGAGGGAATGAAGGAGGCAAGAGACCCAGCCATGCAGATGGCTAGGGGAAGGGCAGTCCATATAGAGGGAACAGTCAATGCAAAATGAAGTGGGCATAGACTTGTTGTATCTGGAGGCTAATGTTTTAGAACAGAGTGAACAGAGAAAAATGCAATAGAAAATGAGGTCAGAGAAGTCACAGGGACCAAACTGTGAGGAGCTTTGTAGGCCATTGTCAAGACTTTGGCTTTTACTTTAATTCAGATAAAAGCTACTGGAGGTTTGCACAATTCTGCTGTATATCTGCTCTACCTTTTATCTCTCTGATTGCTCTTTTGAGAAATGGATTCTAGGGAAACAAAGGTGGAAGCAGGAGAACGTGTAGGAAACTACTGCAATAACCTAGGTGAGAAATTACCAAGTGGCAGTGAGTGGTGGTGGTGGTGGGAAACGTCCAGATGCTGGATGTATTTGTGAGAGCCAACAGGATTCAGACGGATTAGATGTTGTGTGTGAGATAGGAAAGGTCAAGGATATCTACAAAGGTTTTGACACGAGCAGCCGAATGGATGATTTTCCATGTAAAGAGCAAGGATAATGTAGTACTTCTTCATGTGCACTAATGATACTTTTCTCTCCATACGGTAATCAGCAACTATCGATGACTGATTGATTTTGTATGGCCTGTCAGTAACACTGATTAGTAAGTCATAAGTTGGGTGTGATGGTTGAGATAATGCCACATGTTGTAGCTATAGATGGTTATGGTTGGATTGTTAAATATCTCTGCAGATACTTAAAATTGTAGGAAAAAATAAAGAAATTATAGATGTTTGTTCATACTAAGAATTTTGACTCTCTTTAAAATTTTCAGGTCTAAAATGTATACTTGAAGGGATCTGTAATTTTATATAAATAGTACTATAAATGAGAAAGGTAATACCCTCTTAAGTGAAGCAACATCCAATTACAACCAGTGAATCAAAATGAACATTTAAAAGATGAAAACTACATCTTGTTATATTACAGAAATCTTTTAAAGACTTTCTCTAAGCTTTTAAATGAAACCAAATGAAGCCCTAATTTAGAGCAAAAGATAGTGTTTAAATGTAAACAAGTATACCTGTACCTCTCTGACAATCCAGAATTTATCAATGAAAGACATTTAGAAAGTATCTAGTTTCACCTCTTAATTTTTCCATCTGAGATACTAAGATAAAGAATCAAACTGAATTGGCCAAGCTCCCATGACTAATGAATGGCTAAGCATTTACTTGTTCCTGGCCAAGTGGTCTACTATACCTTGTGTTTGTTTTGATTTTAATTAATCCTTCTTAATTTTCAGGGAAATTAGAGATTATCAAGCACAATTCTCTCAATCTCCCAACCATGTAGACATAATTTTAGAGATAAAGTGATTTGATTGCTGAGTGAGATACTTCACTATCTCTGTTACACTACACGGACACACATTTCCAGATACTGTTCTCTAGTGACGCACTGGGACCCGTACATTCTCAACCACCCCATCCTCCTTTGACATTGCCTTTTGTGTCAACCACCAGAGGTCAAAGAAAAGCTGACATCCACCTGGAGGTGTGATCATACATTTACATTTCTGGGTACTTCTGGGTTTTGTCACTTTTTACGAAAGATTGAATGTAATCACATTTGCCATTACACTCAGAGTACAACTAATCTAGTCTTGAGCATGTGGGGATTTCAGTAGCATCCAATGTTAGGTAATGTTGAAAATGATAGATTATTCAAAAAAGATAAATAAATGGCTGGAAGCCAATAATTCAACACTTGCATGCCAGCAGTAAAAAAAGGACAGTAAATCTTGGTTAGATGTCTGAGATTAGAACCCTTTTTATAGTTGAGGACAGTGATATTTTTAATGACATTAATTTACAGTGGACAAACTGTGGATTTTTAACCCTGATAATCTCACCATTTATTAGACTTGAAGAGTAGGGATAATTAAGTATTACTGCCCAGAAGAGTTGCTGTAGTGTTATTTATAGCCACAATGAGTATAAAAAACTTAACTTTTATGTTCAAATGAATATTAATTCTTGCTTCATTAAACGCAGACTAGAAGATTTGCATTGATGCTTTCCCTATGCCATTTCATTTTCCAAGTTGTTTGGCTGCTCATTTGTCTTCATTGTTTTATTTTGCTTTGTTCCCCCCGCCCCAAACAACCCACATAAACCTCCCAAGTGGTGAGAAAGAACCAGAGGATATTTTCTGAAAGAATTGTGCCCTATGCTGTCTAAGCAAAATAGAATTTTTGCTTGGTAGCCTGGTGATTGGAAAGAACTTCTGCACAAGAAAAAGGAAAAGCTTTTTTGATATTTCCCAACTGATGATGCATGGGGCTCAGATCATACATATCCTTCTAATCAGGCTAAGTAACACGTCATTATCACGTCGATATTTGACATACTCTTATATTGCAGTAAGTTCTTTGATAAGAATAATGTAACAGTGGTCTGCAGAGGGTTAAATTTTACAAGCCCCTGTGGTGCCAGCAATTTTAGAAGTGAGTAAAACCAAATACCAATGGAAAAGTTTAGCGATAGTATTTATTGTCATTTATTTTAAAAGAAAAAAAAGAAGGTACCACGAACAGCCTTATTTCTTCTAATTCTAAGCATAAGTTGCAGATGCACTGAGGAAATATGATTCCATCATGAACAATAAAGCAAATGATGCAAATTGTACACTGTAGCTACAGTTATGATCTCCCTCCACTATTAGCCCATAAGTGGATGTCCAATTTCAAATGTCTTGGGACTATTGCAACTTCCATCCTTTCAAAAAGTCCAAAGACTCAGTTTCTTATTAAAATTCCATGCCTTTATGCTTCATATTTCTTATGCCTCCATCTGTTATGTCACCCTCACTCTTGATAGAAACTTATTTGGATAATGTCTGGAAGCAAAGCGTCCCCCCCCTCCAAAAAGGTTAGGGATGGAGGCACTCTGTCAATACCTGACAGGTGTAAATTTTTTAATGTATGAGCAGTATATGAAAATACAAATCACCTCGGAGAACCAGCCTAAAGCAGACTGAAAAGCTGTCATAAGCAATTTTCAAAAGGCATGAGTTATTTGGTTCCCTTCCAAGGGGAACAACTCTACAGGCATAAATTTGTGAATGGTACTTGACAATCTTAACAAGTCCTGCTCTCCCCAAGCTTCCTGCATGGCCAACATTTGATGTGGGCTTTCGAAATGTTCACATGTACTCTGAGACCGACAGAATATCAACATGAGAACTGGGGAGAACTTGAGCCACCTTCCTTACTGAGGCACCCACATGTCAAGAAACAGATTAAATAGCCTTGCATTCTGGGCCATTTAGAAGCAGTTTGCCAACAGATTATGTACAGGCTCTCCTAAGCCACACCAACTCAATGAGTGTCATAATATTGGGGAAAATGATAAAGTCTTTTCAGTGGACCCTCCCCCAATCACTGGTTTATGTGCTGTAACATTGTGAGATTTTTTTTTTTTTCTTTTTGGCCCTGGGTTCATTGAAAAATCTTTACTAACTGAATCTCCTTCCCTCTGGTGTGAGAAGGCTGACTTTAGCAAAGGAGTGCATGATTGGCAAGTCGGTTCTAATTGAATAAGTGTCAAGGTCAAAAACCAACAAGTGATGAAGATGAGGAAGCCCTGGAGTGATGTTTGCTTCAAATTATATTATATATTTTTTAGTAGCACAGGGCTTTCGGGAGAATATGTAAAATTGCAAAAGCAAGAAAGTTACAGTGTAGCTTTATGTTCTGTCCTCTGAAAGAAAGAAACCTGTATTTTGTAGTTCTTAATAAAATCAGGCCACATTAAATGTACTGATATTAGAATTCTTGAC
Organism: Ailuropoda melanoleuca; assembly: GCF_002007445.2. Taxonomy (NCBI): domain Eukaryota; kingdom Metazoa; phylum Chordata; class Mammalia; order Carnivora; family Ursidae; genus Ailuropoda; species Ailuropoda melanoleuca. Next base: position 32,568,676 of record NC_048233.1, read on the forward strand.
AATTCAACATTTGGGGATGAATTAAATCATGAATGTCTCCCAAAGGATTTGCTTGATGGAAGAATAAAATAAGGGCTTTGGTTCCTATAATTCAGATCCCCCAGTGGCTTCTGCTGATGTTCCCCTAGGACAGTGGTTCTCAAACTACTTTGATCATGACCCAGAGAAAGAAAAAACATTTACTGGGACTCAGTATACACAAAGATACACACAACCACAACTTAAATATGATTCAAAGGAGACCTACTCTTATTTCCTGTGATGTACTTTGATACTCCCATTCTATCTCAAGGTTTCATTTAAAGGCTGATTGCACTACACTAGTTTGATGACACAGCTTACCAGTGTTTCACAAAAAGCTGTTTGAAATACATTGCACTGAAAACCTTCTTATTCCCAGAATATGGTGTGTGTTACTCCCACTGGACCTATATTTACGCCAGTATTCCTTCCAGAATGTCCTCCCTTTACCTAAATTCTAATCATCCTACAAGTGTGCAAGAAGAACTATCACCTATAGAATCCTGGAAACATCCTTCACCAGCTCTTTCTTTCCGCAGGGTTCCTAATGGAGCTACATGACCAATAGAGCCGCAAAAGAACATTTTATTATTAGCTGTGGCTTTCCCACCAAGCCACAAGGCAAGTAGCCCAGATTGTGGAGAAAAAATGCTTTATCTAAGTTTAGAGTTAGCTTAGAAACAAAAATGAAAGCAATGCTTTTAGTCACTATATTCTACTACCATATGCTATACGCATTCATTGAACATTCATTCATTCATTCAGAAAGATTTATTGTGTGCTTGCAATGTCCCAGGCATTATGTATTTACTGTGATAACACTCTGATGGTGGTCTATCACCAGTATCTGTGCAGTGAAAAAATTCTGTTCCACTAAATCCTTCAGCTCCTCTCTTTGGTTCCTTAATTGATTACTCACCCCAATTGATAGTATTTACCATGTAGTGAGTATTTAGAAGTAGTAGTTTCCCCTATTTAATTTGTTTTTGTTTTTGTTTTAGAGAAAGAGTGGGTGAGTGGGGTGAGGGGGACAGAGGGAGATGGAGAGAATCTTAAGCAGGCTCCATGCTGGGCCCAATGCAGGGCTTGATCACAGGACCCTGAGATCATGACTTGAGCCAAAATCAAGAGTCAGATGCTTAACCAACTGAGCCACTCAGGTGACCCTCCCCTCTCTTAAAATCATGTTAGACTATTACATACAGCACCTACCTCAAAAATTTATTATGTAACAATGACTTGTTTTCTCAACACTGTATAGTTGGCCTGAGACTAGTAATTAGTTGTTGGGTCAATGCATGAACCTATTGGATTTATTTAAAAGGATTGCTTTGTAATCCTTGCTATTTGTAACTGTTGTGTAACAGTGTAACAAGCACAAGTGTGTAGCAAGTACATATTTGAAAACTGAGTGGTAAGATGCCTACTCCTAATGAAAAAAAGGTGGGTTTCTGTGGGTCTTATGAACTCAGGGAAGAGTCTGTAACTCTTCAAATACCTATGGATATGGTAGCTTTTCTGGTTACCTATTGTTGTAAAGGGATGTTTATCCTAGAATACAAATGGTAATTATTCTGATCACCTATCACTGCATAGCAAGTTCTCTAAATTTAGTGACTTGACACACTAATCATTTTATCTTATCTCATGATTTTTGTGGGGCAATTATTCTGGCACTGCCTGAAGAGTAAATATTCTTTCTATATTTGGCTGGAAGATGGGCTGATCTGAAGGACCCAAGACCAAGGACCAAGACCTCACTCCCATGCCTGGTGCCGCTGCCTGGACAGGGATGGCTGGGCTCCTCTCAGGCTGATCACCAGCCACTTACCTGGGGCCTCTTCGTAAAGGCAGTTTTAGCGTAGTAAGATTTCCTATATAGCTTATCGCGACATTCCCAAGGCCAGTGTTCCACGAGTGAGTCTCAGAGGGATAAACGGGAGCTGTGAGACTTTGTCTGATCTTGACTCAGAAGACACTATTTCCACCTTCTAAGAACAGTGTATGAGCTTTCCATTATTGCATAATAAACTGCTCCAAATGGTAGCAGCTTAAAACTGCGAGCATTATTATCCCACCGCTTCTGTAAGTCAGGAATCTGGCAGCATTTTAGCTGGCTGATGTTGGCGGTGAGTTTCTCCAGAGATTATAGTCAAGCTATTGGCCAAGGCTGTATTTTCCACTTCAGGACTCAGGGAGGCAGATTTTGCTTCCAATGTCACTGACATGGTTGTTAGCAGGCCTTAGTTCCTCACTGACTGATGACCAAGGATGTCGGTTCCTCACCAAATGGACTTCATCATAGGTCCGCTGGGTAACTTCATGACATGGCAGCTAGCTTCTCCCAGAGCAAATGATTGAGGGGGGGAGGGGAGAAAGAGGGAGGGAGGGAAAGAGGGAGAGAGAGGCACCCAAACCAGAGCTGTGGTTTCTTATAACCTAATCTAGGAGTCGCAGAGTGTAATTTATGTCATATTTTATTCATTAGAAACAAATCATAAGTCCAGCCCACAGCCAAGGGGAGGTGAACTGTGTTCCACCTCTTGAAGGGAAGAATATTGAAGAAATTTTGTAACCAGCACAGTGCACTTTCTACCCATAAACGTGTTCACATTACTCTCCTAAGCAAAATACACTCACCTCTTCCAAGACCTCCAAAAATCTCATCCATTATAGCATCAGGTCTAAATTCAAAATCTCATTATCTAAATCAGATCTAGGTGTGGATTAGTCTCTGCTACAGGTCCTTGAATAAAGCTTCTCGAGTACAGTTCTTCCCAACATGTAGATCTGGGAAACTCAAGAGGCAGATTGCTCCCCACACACCCAGAATACGATGGGATCACAGGTACCAGATGGCTAATTTAGACATTCTTGTTTAAAAAATGGGAGAAATGGGAGATAGAAAGGAATGACTGGTCCATAGTAATGGTGAAGTTCCTTGATTGAGTCTCCAGATCTGAGAATGATTCTTCTGCCCCACTTTGCGGCTCTGAGTCATCCTTCATTTTTCAAGAAAGCCAGGATACATTTGCGGCTGATAGTTTTCTTTGCCTGCTTCCAGCAAGTAGAACTGCGGACATTCCAAAGCCACATGTTGTTTAAAAGTACCAAAGTATTAATTTTCTATTGTTGTATAACAAATTACCCAAAATCTTATTGGTTAAAAACAACAAACATTTATTATCTCGCAATCTTTGTGGGCTAGGAATTTAGAAGCAACCTAGGAGGCTGTCTTCTGTCCCAGAGTCTGTTGCAAGGTTATGTTGTTGGAGTGGGGTGGGCCACAGTCTCATCAGAAAGCTATCCTGGGGAAGATCCACTTACATTTGTAAGGGAACTACATAGCTCTTTATGTCCATGGAATTTTCCATTGTCTATGTAGATGCTGTCTTTTAGCTAGAAGATGTAGAACATATTTTAAGAATGAGTGCACAGTGAGAAAAGTATTTGAAAGCAAATTTTAGGGCCAATCTTACTAGCTGTTATTTTATGGTGAAACATACTAATTAGAAATCATTACAGTGTAATATAAATAAAAATTTTCCAAATATAGTTTTTTATAATAATTACTTTTTATTCTTTTGCTCATGGGTTGCAGTTTTAAAGTGGCATGTGTGATTTGGTGGGTATATACATTCTAAGCATTAAATGCTTATTTAAAATATCCCTTTTTGCAACTTCTACTTTTAAATCACTCTTATATTTGATTTTGTTAATTGAAAGACTTTGTATTAAATTAAACGCTAATGAAACATTGGAATTACTTTGTTAACTTCCTTCTTCCTTCACTTTAGATAGAGTTGTGATTTCTAAGGGCATGTTTAGTTCTGTGCTCTACTATACCTCCGTTCTATTTTTCAGTCCAAAAATAGGCTCAACAAAGGATTCTTTCTTTGTCCCATGCTTGTAAATGACTGGCAAAGTGAGTATATCTTTTGAAAGCAATTTCTACTGTTATAACAAGCTGGAATCAAAATGGCCAATCTGTAATAAGCCAACCCTTATTAACTTGCACTAAATTATTTTCATTTGGCAGATAAAATAACCACTTTTCCACTCTTAATTAGAGTTTGGTCTAATAGGATTGACAAGTTGAATTGGAGAAAAAATGCTGTATTTAATTGCCTTTAGAATTCAGTATTTTTTAAAATAGACTCTGTTTTTGAGAAGGTTGCAGAGAAACTTGGAGAACCCACATTTTGTTTTTCTCTACTCTCTTAAAAATCAAAACAACTCTAGCCAAAGGATATTCCTAAATTGTGCTCTTATATGTTAGTGTCTATGCCCTTATAGAACTTAGACTGTAATTAGAAAGTGGTAGTGTATTTTATAAGTCAGTTATGTTCTCTTTTTACTCTTCTATTTCATGAAAGTAAGTTATCTTGGCCATTGGGACTATATCTTTTGGTAGAACGTACACAGATTGCCGCTTATAGAAAAGAGAGGTAATGTGGTTTAAAAAAAAAAAAAACACGCAACTACAGTCTTTAGAGCCATAAGTACTCAAGTTCAAATCCTGACTCAGGTGCCTACTAACTGGGTAACCTTGGGCATGTTATTAACCTTGTCTGTGTCTCTGAGCTGATGTGAAGAGTGGAGGTATAAATAAGTAATGCTTCTAGTAAAGTACACCATACATAAGATGTGCTCTATAAATCTTGGTTGTGATTACTGTTGCTACCCTGTTCTCAATATCACACTACATTTTAAAATACAGCCATGTTGACAGACCCCCATCTCCTCTGAGTCCAGGTCCCCAGGTCACAAATGCATCTGGCACTGAGAGTGAATAGGTTAAGCAGTCATGAAACCGGAGTTTTAAATTAGCTTAAATAGAAATTTTTAAGATGTATTTATTTATTGTAGAGAGATTGAGAGAAAGCATGAGCAGGAGGGACAGAGGGAGAGGAAGAAAGGAGCAAGAGGGACAGAGGGAGAAAGAATCTGAAACAGACTCCGAGCTGAATGCAGAGTCCAAAGTGGAGCTCGATCTCACAACCCTGAGATCATGACCTGCGCCAAAACCAAGAGTCAGACACTTAACTGACTGAGTCACCCAGGCACCCTTAGAACTTTTAGTAACAAAGGTGACTGGAAACTATGGGGCTTGCAGAAGGTGTCTTTGAAGGATGGGACCCTGGGACAAAAGTTGTATGAAGTCAATGATCAGGGAAAAATAACTACTTCAAATTTGGGAAGGAAGTGAAGGGAGAGAAATAGGAAGGGAAGAACCTTGATGTGTTGTCCCTTTACTTAGAAAATCATAGGCCATCCCTTGAAATGAATAGATCAAGTCATAACCAAAAGATACATGATGATGTCTTTAGCTGTTCTGATTTGAATCAAGGATTCTAATACTTAAAAATGTCCAATGTTATAACTACTGTTCTTTCACTTTTGTAAACTTTTGGGGCTTTTGTCGAATACTGAATGTTATACAATTTTAATACATATTGAAATTGAAGTTTAGTCCATTTCCCAGGGGAAGAAACTCAAAGATCTAGATTATCCTCCCCATTTCTTCTATACATAGTATAAATTATATTATGAAGGTATTTATTCAAGAAATTTATTCAAGAAATTTATTCAAGAAATTACAATGGTGACTAACATAGTAGGTGCTCAGTACTTTTTTTTTTTCATTGCATGAAAATTGACATCATTAATTTGAGCATCTTCCTTGAGTGTACTAATTCTAAGGTAATTTTATTATATTAAATTCAGAGGAACTATTTTCATCTCATCTGCACAAATTTATCCATAAAATATTCTCAGCTATAAAACAAGCACTTACAAAGACAACACCTTCAGTACTTTTGCTTATTTGCATTATTATTAAGGATTTGAGTCATTGGGTTTTAGGAAAAATTAGAAAACTAGCAAGGCCTAAAAATAAAGTGTTTATGTACTAGCATATGCAATTCAGGAATACTGATATTTTATTTGATCCACTAAAATTCAGTAATTTTTTTATTACACAAATAAGACACGTTGTCAAAAATACAAATGACCGGGGTGCCTGGGTGGCTCAGTCGTTAAGCGTCTGCCTTCAGCTCAGGGCGTGATCCCAGAGTCCTGGGATCGAGCCCCACATCAGGCTCCTCTGCTGGGAGCCTGCTTCTTCCTCTCCCACTCTCCCTGCTTGTGTTCCCTCTCTCGCTGGCTGTCTCTCTGTCTGTCAAATAAATAAAATCTTTTAAAAAAAATACAAATGACCAAACTATATAGAAAGAGGTAAGAAAAAGATTATAGTTATTCAAAAAATCACCATCAACCGATGTTACACACATAAATAACCATGTAGGCTCACGTAAAAAAGATAACAGAATATTAAAATTCATATGACAAATTGGGTCCCTTTATCCTGTTTCTTATTTCTTTTACCTATTTTACCAGCTTCTGACGGCTGTCTTCCTGGGTTTGTTGTTGTTGTTGTTGTTGTTGTTGTTTACTATCAAACACACTTAAATTTTTAGAGAACTACAGGTTTTTAAAGATTTTATTTATTTATTTGAGAGAGAGCACAAGCACAAGCATGGGGAAGGGGCAGAGGGCGAAGCGGGCTTCCAGCTCAGCACCCATTCCGATGTGGGGCTCCATCCCAGGACCCAGGGATCATGACCTGAGCTGAAGACAGACACTTAACTGACTGAGTTACCCAGGTACCCCCAGAATTATGGTTTTTTTTTTAATGATTTCAACCCATAGTGACATATGACATTGATGTCAATGGAAGAGAAAGAAAAGACAATCATTTCCTCTTGTGTTTTTTTCTTTATTGTTTCACAGACTTTTCGTTTTGGGGTAAAATACTATTACTCCTGATTGAGTAGATGCTTCTACTCCCCCTGCCTAATAATGAAGACTCCCTACATCCTGCAAAGGGCACTGCAAAAGGGAGAAGGCTGGCAGAGGAAGAGAATGTCCTGGCCCTCTGTGGCTGCTTCATATGTAAAATAGTGTTCTCTTTGAAACTCAGACTGTTGTGCAACTTTTCTAAAGGGATATTGGAGCAGCTTTCAGTTATGAAGCAGTTATCAGATAACTCAGGTTCTGGTCACAAGACTATGAGAGCCATACACAAATACATTCTCTTTGTTTCTGTATCTACTGAATCTGCAGTTTCCATGCAGCGTTTTTCTCCCTGCTGTGCATTTAACTTAAATCTGACATAAACTATGGATGAATTTTGTAATAGTCACTACTGGTGCTAAAGTCCCAGAAAGGCATTTTGGATAGGCTAATATCAGCAAAATTTTAGTGAGTACTCAGGGAATGATACAGAAAACATGTAATTGGCCTCCATGTGAAATAGTCGACTAATATTCTTCTGATGGGGCTTCAGATTAATCTGAATTTGAATAATCTGTGTTAAGTGATTTGCAGCACATTTGAGGCACCATTGAGGGTGCATTTTGGGCAGAAGGCATAATTTAGGAATTAGGACCTCATGGGTTATTTTTTTTTCTTTCTGTTGGAAAATATACGACATATGTTCTGTTTTGTTCTGGGATTGTCAGCCCTAAAATGTTTACAGCTTTCAGCCAGGAGGAGAAAGAAGAGGTGAGTGAGGGGGTGCAGCCAGGGGAAGACAACTCCATAAAACTGACCCTGTGCATCATTCTACCTTTTCTCACAGTGGGATCTAACCTAATTCTCACTGAAAAATAATTTCTTTAAGACCTATCCTATAAAAGTGTCTTTGCAAGTCGTATAAAACCATCTTTCTATAAACATGTCCAAGAAACTAAAATAGTGCCAGAGAACTGTAGCCTCATTGGGTAATTAGACCTCCCTTTACCAGCACCTGTTCCCTTTGTATTTTGAGGTAGATCTGAACCTAACTGTTGTTAGACTTTTTTATTATATTCTTGTGATTCTGGATTGTATAATAGAGCTGTCTTTTGCATGTATTTAGGATTTTAGTATTTTAAAAATTCTGCCTAATGACTAAAATGTATACATTATAAATAGGTGGCTAACCATAATGTGCTTCATATGTAGCAAAAAAACAAAAAAAGCAAGCAAATAAAAAAAAACCCTCACTTGCAATTCAAATGTTCTGTGTAAATGGTAAAAATTTTTCCTTCTGATTCCTTTGATCTGCTTGCTAGATAAGGTTTTTTTTATTATAATAATTTTTTATTATATTAGTCACCATACAGTACATCCCTGGTTTTTGATGTAAAGTTCCATGATTTATTAGTTGTGTATAACACCCAGTGCACCATGCAATACGTACCCATCACCAGCCTATCCCATTCCCCCAACTCTCTCCCCTCTGAAGCCCTCAGTTTGTTTCCCAGAGTGCATAGTCTCTCATGCTTCATTCCCCCTTCTGATTACCTCCCCTTTCTTTATCCCTTTCTTCTCCTACCGATCTTCCTAGTTCTTATGCTCCATAGATGAGAGAAAACATATGATAATTGTCTTTCTCTGCTTGACTTATTTCACTTAGCATTATCTCCTCCAGTGCTGTCCATGTTGCAGCAAATGTTGAGAACTCGTTCTTTTTGATAGCTGAGTAATATTCCATTGTATATATGGACCACATCTTCTTAATCCAGTCATCTGTTGAAAGGCATCTTGGCTCCTAGCTGNACAACGCTGCTATGAGCATTGGGGTGCATATGGCCCTTCTCTTCACTACGTCTGTATCTTTGGGGTAAATACCCAATAGTGCAACGGCTGGATCATAGGGTAGCTCAATTTTTAACTTTACCTCCACGCTGTTTTCCAGAGTGGCTGTACCAACTTGCATTCCCACCAACAATTTAGGAGGGATCCCCTTTCTCCACATCCTCTCCAACAATTGTTGTTTCTTGCCTTGTCTATCTTTGCCATTCTAACTGGCGTAAGGTGGTATCTCAGTGTGGTTTTGATTTGAATTTCCCTGATGGCTAATGATTTTGAACATTTTTTCATGTGTCTGTTAGCCATTTGTATGTCTTCATTGGAAAAGTGTCTGTTCATATCTTCTGCCCATTTTATGATTTGTTTATTTGTTTCTCGTGTATTGAGTTTGAGAAGTTCTTTGTAGATCTTGGATACCAGTCCTTTATCTGTGGTGTCCTTTGCAAATATATTCTCCCATTCCGTGGGCTGTCTCTTAGTTTTTTTGACTGTTTCCTTGGCTGTGCAGAAGCTCTTTATCCTGATAAAGTCCCATAAGTTCATTTTATCTTTTATTTCTCTTGCCTTTGGAGATGTGTCGTGAAAAAGGTTGCTCTGGCCGATGTCATAGAAGTTGTTGCCTATGTTCTCCTCTAGAATTTTGATGGATTCCTGTCTCACATTGAGGTCTTTCATCCATTTGGAGTTTATTTTTGTGTATGGTGTGAGAGAGTGGTCAAGTTTCATTCTTTTGCATGTAGCTGTCCAATTTTCCCAGCACCATTTATTGAAGAGACTGTCTTTTTTCCACCGGATGTTTTTTCCTGCTTTATCAAAGATTAGTTGCCCAAAGAGCCGAGGGTCCATTTCTGGGTTCTCTATTCTGTTCCATTGGTCGATGTGTCTGTTTTTGTGCCAGTACCATGCTGTCTTTGTGATCACAGCTTTGTAGTACAGCTCGAAATCCGGCATTGTGATGCCCCCAGCTTTGTTTTTCCTTTTCAACAGTTCCTTGGAGATTCGGGGCCTTTTCTGGTTCCATACAAATTTAAGGACTATTTGTTCCAGTTCTTTGAAAAATGTCCTCGGTATTTTGATCGGGATAGCATTGAAAGTGTAGATTGCTCTGGGTAGTATGGACATTTTAACTATGTTAATTCTTCCAATCCATGAGCATGGAATATTTTTCCATCTTTTTATGTCTTCCTCAATATCTTTCAAAAGTGATCTATAGTTTCTAGGATATAGGTCCTTTACGTCTCTGGTTAAGTTAATTCCAAGGTAACGTATGGTTTTTGGTGTTATTGTAAATGGGATGGATTCCCTAATTTCTCTTTCTTCAGTCTCGTTATTCGTGTATAGAAATGCAACTGATTTCTGGGCATTGATTTTGTATCCTGCCACCTTACTGAATTGTTCTATAACTTCTAATAGTTTGGGAGTGGATTCCTTTGGGTTTTCCATATAGAGTATCATGTCATCTGCAAAGAGAGACAGTTTGACTTCTTCTTTGCCGATTTGGATACCTTTGATCCCTTTTTGTCTTCTGATTGCTGTTGCAAGGACTTCTAGTACTATGTTGAATAATAGTGGCGAGAGTGGGCATCCTTGTCGTGTTCCTGATCTTAAGGGAAAGGCTTCCAGCTTTTCCCCATTGAGAATAATGCTTGCAGTAGGCTTTTCATAGATGGCTTTTATGAGATTGAGAAATGTACCCTCTATTCCTACACTCTGAAGGGTTTTAATCAGGAAAGGATGCTGTATTTTGTCAAATGCTTTTTCTGCATCAATTGAGAGGATCATATGGTTCTTGAGTCTTTTCTTGTTGATATGATGTATCACATTGATTGATTTGCGAGTGTTGAACCATGCTTGCATCCCAGGTATGAATCCCACTTGGTCATGATGGATAATCCTTTTAATGTACTGTTGGATTCTATTAGCAAGGATCTTGTTGAGGATTTTGGCATCCATATTCATTAGAGAAATCGGTCTGTAATTCTCCTTTTTGAGGGGGTCTTTGCCTGGTTTGGGGATCAAGGTAATATTAGCCTCATAGAATGAGTTTGGTAGCTTTCCTTCTGTTTCTATTTTTTGAAATAGCTTTAGGAGAATAGGTATTATTTCTTCTTTGAATGTTTGGTAGAATTCCCCAGGAAAACCGTCTGGGCCTGGAGTTTTATTATTTGGAAGGTTGTTTATCACTGACTCAATTTCTTCATAGTTAATTGGCCTATTTAAGAAATCTATTTCTTCCTGTTTCAGTCTTGGTAGTTTATAGGTTTCCAGGAAGGCCTCCATCTCTTCCAGATTGTTTAGTTTTTTGGCATATAGCTGTTGATAAAAGTTTCTAATAATCCTTGCAATTTCAATGGTGCTGGTCGTGACCTCTCCCTTTTCAGTCATAATTTTAATAATCTCAGTCCTTTCTCTTTGTTTTTGGACAAGTTTTGCCAGTGGTCTATCAATTTTATGGATTCTCTCAAAGAACCAGCTTCTAGTCCTGTTGATCTGCTCTACTGTGGTTCTGGTCTCTAATTCATTGATTTCTGCTCTAATCTTGGTCAACTCCTTCCTTGTCAGTGGGTTAGGCCTGTCCCTCTGTTGCTGTTCCAGTTTCTTGAGGTGAGAATATAGAAACTGCATTTTAGATTTTTCTATTCTTTTGAGTGAGGCTTGGATGGCTATGTATTTCCCCCTTAGGACTGCCTTTGCAGTATCCCATAGGTTTTGGACCGTTGTGTATTCATTCTCGTTGGTCTCCATAAATTGTTTAATTTGTTTTTTGATTTCCTGGTTTATCGAGTCATTCTTGAGCAGGATGGTTCTTAGCCTCCAAGTGTTTGAGTTTCTTCCAGGTTTTTCCTTGTGGTTGAGTTCCAATTTCAGAGCGTTGTGGTCTGAGAATATGCAGGGGATAATTTCAATCTTTTGGTATTGGCTGAGACCTGTTTTGTGTCCCAGAGCATGATCTATTCTTGAGAATGTTCCATGGGCATTTGAATAGAATGAGTATTCTTTGGTTCTGGGGTGTAGTGTTCTATATATATCTATGAGGTCCAACTCGTCGAGTATGGCATTCAAAGCCTTTGATTCTTTGCTTAGTTTTTGCCAGGGTGTTCTGTCTATTTCTGATAGTGGGGTGTTGAGGTCCCCTACTATTACTGTGTTCTTATCTATATGTCTCTTTATTTTGGTTAAGAGTTGGCTTGTGTATCTTGCTGCTCCCCTGTTGGGGGCATATATATTAATAATTGTCATATCCACTTGTTGAATACTTCCTTTAAGAATAATATAGTGCCCTTCTGTATCTCTCTCTATGGCCTCTAGTTTAAAATCCAGTCTATCTGATATGAGAATTGCTACTCCAGCTTTCTTTTGAGGTCCATTTGCGTGGAAGATGGTACTCCATCCCCTTACTCTAAGTCTGAATGCATCTTTGGGTTCAAAATGAGTCTCTTGTAGACAGCAAATGGATGGGTCATGTCTTTTTATCCAATCTGCAACCCTGTGGCGTTTTATGGGAGAGTTTAAGCCATTTAGATTGATAGAGATTATTGACAGATATGATTTTAATGATGCCATTTCTCTTTAAAGTCTTTGTATCGGTTGTGACTTGCTGCTCTGTATCACTCTTGGGGCCTTTTTACCTTTATAGAGCCCCCCTTAATATCTCCTGTAGGGCTGGTTTCGTGGTTACGAAATTGGTTAATGATTGGCGATTTTGGAACGTCTTTATTTCTCCATCAATTCTGAATGACAGCTTTGCTGGATAAAGGATCCTTGGCTGCATGTTTTTCTCTGAAAGAGCTTTAAAAATGCCCCCCCAAGCCTTTCTCTCATTCCAGGTCTCTGTAGACAGGTCTGACGTAATCCTGATACCTTTGCCTTGGTACGTGAGAAATTTCTTTGCCCTGGCCGCTTTCAATACTGTATCCTTGGATCTAATATTTGCGAATTGCACTATGACATGCCGTGGCGTAGGTTTGTCCTGGTTGAGCTTGGATGGGGTCCTCTCTGCCTCTTGGACACGAATGCTTGTTTCCCTTGCTAGATTAGGGAAGTTTTCAGCTACAATTTGTTCAAATATCTCTTCTAGACCTCTGTTTTTCTCCACCCCTTCAGGGATGCCGATGATTCTGACATTGGATCGTTTCATAGAGTCAGTAATCTCCCGTAATCTACATTCGTGGGCGTGGATTTTTTTAAGACCAGCTTCTATTTTCGTTTTTTCTTCTACTAACCCATCCTCCAATTCGCTAACGCGTTCCTCTGCCTCGGTGACCCTGGCCGTCAGAGCCTCTAGTTTTGACTG